>NW_005871469.1:882297-895270 GCF_000147115.1 Myotis lucifugus | reverse complement strand
CCCTCAGCCACCAGCCCACTTTGCGCGCGACCGCCGCACCACCGTACCTTTAAATTTTCCACACTGCGCCTCCTCTAAGCCTCGTAATGCTGTTGTTTTTCCTTCTAGTTGAAGAGTCTCTCCTCAGCCAGCCTTCCTGTGGTTCTGGGTGATGTCCGTTCCGTCTTTTAGTTGTATTTTTGAAGTGGTTGTTCGAGGCAGCAAACTCCGGTGTTTACCTACGCCGCCATCTTGGTTTCTCTAGTCCCTGAATTTTAGACCTAAAGTTATGAGCTTGAGATTTGTGACCTTTATGGGCCTTTCAAGCCTCCCACAGCCCTGACACCTGAGGAGATAGAGACCCCACCACAAGGGGCTGTGTGAGGATGTGGAATCTGTCCTCAGCTGCTCAGAGCAGGTGCCTGCAGTTCTCCAGCCTCATGTCTCTGTATAGGCCTCTCGGAGAAGGTCCAGGAGCCACATCCAGGGTCATGCCCTTGAAGACCACAGGCCCCTAAAATTTTAGTCACATGACTCACCCATCCAACATCAACACCATGTCACAGGATGAGTGTACGCAACGCTGAGACTAGAGGAGGGACCGGAGACAAAGTGATGCAGAGTTTGGAGAGTCCAAGGTGAAAAAACTCATAGCCTCTTCCTGTCCTTCACTCCACACTGCCCATTCCCGCCAACAATTTTTTTTAAAAAACTGTGAACCACCACCTCCCCTACGGTGAGGAGATGCAATGAGATTGCTAGAGACTTGCTTGGACCACATCCACATGCCCAGTTGGTAGCCAGACTAATTCCCAATTTCATGAGCTGACACAGCCCCCTTTGCAGCTAAAGTCAGCTTGTGCTGGGTTATTTATAAACAAATGTAGGTGCTAACTGACCCAGAAATTCACCCTCAGGACAGAACCCTAAAATGTGCAAAGGCTTGAGTTTGGGGTTAGCAGCCGCACCTCCACCACAGGCTGGAGAATGGGACGCCTTGCTGTGCAGCAGCAAATGCTCAATTGCTGTTTGCTGTATCTGGGACTCAAGTGTCACTGATTCAATGACCATTCAGATGTGGCTGCAGTCAACTTCATGAATATTTGACTTGAAGTGCTTGTGCATGTCTGTGAGGGAGTGTCTAGAAGTGTATTTGCTCCCTCTTAGGATATGCACATGTGTAACTGAGAGCTATTGAACTGCCCCAAATACCCTCTATCAGTTTGGCCTTAACAGTGCTCAGCACTGCCTGTGCCCAATTCCCCACCAAGCCTGGGTACTACCACCTTTCTCAATATTTTCCAAATTCTTAGACCTCTACAAACAGTACCATGCAATTAATTGGTTCCAGTGTAACCCTATGGTCCTTTTTATGAACTTTTCTATAGCACTCCTCAACCATCTTGTACTTTCTTGTTTATACGTGTTAAAGAACAATTTTTTCTCTCACTTGTGAAAGACGGTAAGGTACAGTCTATGCAGAAGGACTACTGCACGGGGGTTTGCAGCAAGGGAGAGAGATTGTGCTCAATGCTGAATCCATAAAGAAAGTAGGGATTTAAAGCCAAGGAGCAGGATGGACCATCAGCGGGTGGAAAATTACCAGGAGGGTGGAGTAATTCTTGCTAAATGGACCTAACAGCATTCTTATTGGAGGCAGGACAACATGATCAAAAATGGTGAGGTGAGTTTTGGAGGCTGATTAGATATTAAGTGCAGGGGGTGCTGGCTAAACTCACTTAGGGGGATTCTTGCAAATCTGGACTCTACAAGGATGGAGATGGAAGTAAAAGGCCAGTCTTAGTTGAGTAGAGGGCTCAGAGGAGCCTGAATAAGTCTTGTCGAGGAGAGGATCTTTTTACACGTTTCCCTTCATCCTGCAGCATTCACCTCCAAACCATTGTGTTGAGAGAGACAGAGAAGTGGATCAATTGATATACTGATATAAATTTAAGGAGGACATATGAAGGAGATACAGGAGAGATTTTTAATTTATTAGGGGATAACCACAAAAGCTATGCTGATATTTTTTTAAAGTTAGATTAAATGGATCATTAGTTATCTTCTAGTAGATAAATGTCTGACTCAAAAAATGGGTCATATGAATAGAGCATTAACCATTGTGAGCCAATATTGTCTCTCTGCCAACACAACAATGCCAGGCCCTGGTGTCTTCATGGTGAGTTCTAACACATCTTACTCAGCAAACTCTCTCAGAGAATTCAAAGGTTTAAAAAGAGAACATTTTCTTACTCATTTTATGAGGCTAGTATAGCTGATACGAAACCAGACAGAAAATTACGGGCAAAACTTACAAAATCAAATTAAATGTTAGTGAATCAAATTTAGAATTGATAACCACAAAGTGTTATCATGATGGAGTATGATTTATATCATGGATGCAAGTGTGTTTTAATAACATCATGGAACTCTTCATGTCAACAGACTAAAGTATACAATTTTGATATCAATAGATTTTGTAAAATAATTTGATCAAATTCAAGCCTAATTCATGAACAAAAATTCCATGAGTCTCCTAATACCTGGAAGGGGAACCATATGCTCCTTGTAGAGCTGTCTGAGACTGGATGAGTTCATAGAAGTAACTCGTCAGAGCAGAGCCCGCATCCACTGAACCCCAAACAAAGGTGCACCTATCCCGGCACCATTTCTCTCGCATGCCCTCTCTGTCTTCCTCCTCATGTTGTGGTTGGCTTCCTTAGTTGTATCTTCCAGGTCATTCGCTTTCTTTCATCAATTACTTTCCACTTATTCAGCAATTACACTAAGTTTTTCTGTGTACATTTTTAACTTCTGGAACTTTTTCTTATTCTGACTGCACCTTTTTGTGGGAGTTCATCCAGCAATGTTCCTGAGCCCCTAGTCATAAGGATGTTTAAACGTCTTGTGAACTTTTAAATGAAGTTTCTTCCAGTCATGGTCCATTTGTTTATCATGCATTTCACATCTTCTCCTCACTGGAGATCCTCACAACATGTGTGCCTTGGTTTCCTTTCTTTATTTCTTTCATTTTTCCCCATTCTAAAATGCTATGCTTTACTTTTTCAATAATTACCTCCCCCCCTCCCTTTTTCTGTTTTGTTACAGATTTTTTTCAAATGTGTGGATGAAAAAGGGCCACATGCTAACCTGTCAAGCTCAGGGAAGGCCTGCATGGTGGATTTGGAAGCTCAGAGACTGAAAGGATGGTCTGAAATTAAAATTTCTTTAACCAAAAAGCAATTTATGGTGGGTAGTCAAATCCTAGGAAAATATCTGCCCTGACAAAGGTCAATATTTACCTTAATTGAGGCTGTCTATTGTCTTTTTGCATCTAAGATAAGATGTTGTTGGAATGGCACAGTAGTTTTCCTTCCCGGCCCCAAAGCACAGGCACTGCTCTGCAGAGACCACAAATGCCCTCATTGTCATTGAGTTGATTGTTGACTTAACTCTCCTGTACCCACATAAATAAGTATGTGCCTATCGTTTTAATTGTTATCCAATCCCAGAGGTTTCTCCACTTTGCTTTCTCCCGCCTCCCAAATCTATCACCAATGGATTTCATGTAACCCACATACGTATCCTCTTTTGATTGTAATGTATAAAATAAGGTGCCAAACTGCCATGCTCTGAAGCATTATCCCAACCTGTTGAGATTTTGCTTCTTGGCAATTGTAGAGAGTTTGGCTCAAATAAACTCACAAAAATTCTTCACGGGTTTGAATATTTGCAAATATGTTATATTCTTGGTTGTAAAGTCCATAGTTATTAAGGACTTAAGGACATATAGTAAAGGTCTGTTTTGTGTTTGTATAAGTCTTTACCAGAGATTTGTTTTTCTCATATAATTGATTTAAATTTTCTTAAGCAAATAGAGAAAATAGAGTAAAGTTACAAGATTCTTTTACTATTTTCACATTGTTAAAACTAAAACTGAGTTCTAGGTTATGTGTGTAAGTAAATCTAGAACACAAAAGGGTTAAATAAGATTTCCTCTTCGAAAGATACCAGACTTTAAGCTTTCCTTCCTTTGGACAAACTTCACTGAAGAGATGCTGCAGGGAATAAGCCCCGCCCCCAGCCCTACCGTCAGGAAGTGAACAAGGGCAGCAAGCCCTGAGCTCAGGGTTTCTCAGAGAGCCTGCTTCCCCTCCCTGACTCCCAGCAGCAGCAGCTTGGGCCTGAGGAGGGCGGGAGGGCTCATGGGTGGCCTCTTTGGGATCAGAGCTTGTGTTTTCAGCCTGTAGGGCGGGGAGGGGAAGACCTAGGCAGCTGCCTTGCTGAGGATGGCAGGGTCTTGCTGGAAGGGGCAGTCTGTGGGTGGCAGCTTCCTGGGTGCCCTCCCCCCCCCAGCACTTCTAGTGATTCCTGCTGGCTAGAAAACGTCATTTTTAAAGCTCCTGATAACGAAATCTAGCTGCAGAGGCCAGTTTGTGGACCCCAGTCTCAGCAGCTGTGCTGAGCTTAGCCTTATATGATCGATTGCCAGATCCCTGTACTTGGCAAGTGGCAAACCAGAGCCAGTGGAGCCCGGGTGCGCCCTGGTTTGCTATTTCCGACCATGGGGTCCCAGGTAAAAAGGTGGTTCTCCTGCACAGACTAGTCTTCAGTGGAGTCTAATCTCAAAGCGAGGTTATTGTTTCTCTTCCCATGGGATGAGTTTTTTCATAGCAAGTCAGTTAAAAAGGCATGTAACACTTTCATGAGAACCTGCTCCCCCACCTCCATTTCCAGCTTTGTGGTAAAGGGAGGCCACACCCAGCCAAGCCCTGCCAATCTCAGCAGCCTCCTGTGGAGGGCAGCAAGGGAGCTGGGATGGAAGCAGGGGTGGGAGGTGGTGGGAGGGCTCCAGGCAGGAGCTCTGAGCTGGGATTCCAGGCTGGTCATCTGGAGGCAGCTGCACCACTAGGCCTTCCCTCCCCTGCATCTGAAGAAGGGGGAGCAGACTTCTGAGTACTTCAGGGCACGATGCCTCCCCCTAAATGCGCTGGAATGCTATTTTCCTTAAAAAGAACTGAGACACAAAAATTATTATTTTTCTATATTTATTGAATACTTACTTTTTTCCACATGTTCCAGACACTGTACTAAGTTCTTTCTACACATTATCTTATTTAGTTTTTACAACCACCCTGTGAATTAGATGCTGTTACTACTTCCATGTTTAGGATGAGAGAATAATTTGGCAAAGGGCCCACAGCTTGTGAGGGGGACAGTGGAGACTCAAAGCTAGCTGTGTTCTAGCCCGAGTCCATGAAACCCACAGTTCTGCAAGTTATTAATCTACAGTATGTCTGTTTTTCTTGACTAGAACCTAAGTTCCTGAAGGGCAGAGACCGAGTGTTATTTGGGTTGAAACCTGAACATATGGTAAGTGCTTATGACCTCCAGCCTGGTGCACATTTAGAATTTGAGCCTCCAAGAGAAATGAGGACATTGCTGGTGATGGGAGCAGCAGGAGCGAAGGCCTAGCATAGGAACTGGAGGTGGTTGTGCGTGGGGTTGAGGAGGTGGGCAGAGCAAAGGGGCTCTTAGGAGTGGAGCAGTGGGTGCTGGCTGGGGCTGGCGGATGACAGGTTGGAATACCTCGGGGAACCCAGGGGATTCCTGTGTACACCCAGGGCAGGACATGGGAGTTTTATGTGGCAGCCACTGGGGACAGGGACATTGATGGTTGTTGAGGTGAGACATTAAGAAGAGAAACTAGCAGACAACAAAATAGTCATAAGGATGTGAAGTACAACACAGGGGAGTCACTAACATTGTGATAACTATGTTTCGTGACAGGTGGGCCCGAGACTTATTGGGGATCGCTTTGTAAGTTTTACCAATATCTAATCACTATGCTGTACACCTGAAACTAATATAACACTGAATGTCAAATGTAATTGAAAAAATTTTTTTTAAACTTCAGTTTAAGGGAATAAAAGGGAAAACAATCTTAGCTCGGCATCTGTTTAGTACCAAGTGTCACACTGGGTCGTCTTTGCTCAGGGCTCCTTTCAGTTAGAGAGCCTGAGGGATGTGTTAATTTAAAAGAATCGGGAAGCTTTTGTAGCTTGTCTGATTTCACAGGGTGAAGCATTGATGAGGATTAACAAAAACCAAAAACAAAAAGAAACAAATAAATGGAAGCATATACAACGGTCGTGGATATGAGGAATTAACATCATTAAAATGGTTATACTACCCAAAGCAGTCTATAGATTTAATGCAATTCCTATCAAAATACAGTGTTTTTAACAGGACTAAAACAAATAAGCCAAAGTACATATGGAATCATAAATGACCCCAAATAGTCACAGCAATCTTGAGAAAGAAGAATGAAGTTGGAGGTATAACACTACCTGATATCAAACCATACTACGAGGGCATAGTAATCAAAACAGCAAGGTACTGGCATAAAAACAGGCATATAGATCAATGGAACAGAATAAAGAGCAGGGAAATAAACCCATGCCTATATGGGTTAATTAATCTATGACAAAGAACATACAACGGGGAAAAGACAGTCTATTAAATACTAAATGGTGTTGGAAAAATTGGACAAATACATGCAAAAAAAAAAAAAGAAAAGAAACTAGACACATTATTCCACCATAAAAATGGTTAAACCCAAAATGGATTAAAGACTTAAACTTAAGACCCCCCCCCAAAACCATAAAAGTTCTAGAAGAACACATGGACAGTAAACTCTGTGACATTGCTCTTAGTAACTTTGGGGAGCAATGTCTCCGCAGGCAAGGGAAACAAAAGAAAAAACAAACAAATGGGACTATATCAAAAGAAAAAGTTTTGTACAGCAAAGGGAGCCATCAATAAAATGAAAAGACAACCCACTGAGTCAAAGAAGATAGTCAACCATAATTACCTAATAAGGGATTAATATCTAAAATATATAAGGTACTGATACAACTTAACACCAAAAGATAAACAATTCAATTAAAAAATGGGCAGAGGACCTGAATAGACATTTCTCCAAAGGGAACATACAGATGGCCAATAGACATATGAAAAGATGCTCAGTGTCACTAATCACCAGAGAAATGCAAATTAAAACCACAATATCACCTCCACCTATCAGAATGGCTATCATTAATAAATCAACAAATAACAAATGTTGGCCAGAATGTGGAAAAAGAGGGGAACCTTGTGTACTGTTGGTGTGATTAAAAATTGATGCAACCCCTATGGAAAACAGAATGGAGTTTCCTCAAACAATTAAAAATAGAGCTACCAAATCCCACTTCTGGGTGTTTATCCTAAGAAATCCAAAACAATAACTAGAAAAGTTTTATGCATTCCTAAGTTCCTTGTAACATTATTCACAATAGTCAAGATATTGAACCAACCTAAGTGTCCACCACAGATGACTGGATAAAGAAGAGGGGGTACATATACACAATGGAATGTTTCTTGGCTATAAAAACAAAACCTTACCATTTGCACAAACATGAATGGACCAAGAAGTTATTATGCTAAGTGAGGTAAGTTAGACAAAGACAAATTCCATATGATTTTTCTTATATGTGGAATCTAATGAATGAAATAAGTGAACAAACAAAACAAAATCAGATTCATAGATACAGAGAACAAACTGATGGCTGCCAGATGGGAGGAGGCTGGGTGAAAAAGGTGAAGGAATTAACAAGAACCAATTGGTAGTTACAAAATAGTCATGGGACTCTAAAGCACAGCATAGGGAATGTGATAACCAACCCAGTGGGAGAAGATGTTAAACAGTGACACATCTACTGATGTCACCCCATTACAGTAAAAACACACACACACACACACACACACACACACACACACACACGAAAAAAGTCACTATGTGAGGTGTATCAATGTATCTCAAATTATCAAGTTTTATACCTTAAAGATATATAATTTTCATTGTCAATTATACCTTAATGAGGCTGGGGGAGAGAAAAAATACTGATACATCTGATAAAGGGTTAGTATCCAAAATATACAAGGAACACATAAAACTTAACACCAAAAAGAATTAGGATATCAGGAGTAACTTGCATTTTAGCTGTATGTTTCTTCCCATCCCACCTCGTTGCTTCCTCCCATGAAATAAACACCATTTTAGTTGCTTGGATTTTTATATACTTTGATCACATATGTAGAATATGTTTGAGCAACAAATGTTGTTTAGATTTGCTTGCTTTTGATCCATGTAAAAATGGCAAAGTAGATGTAGTGTTCTGGAACTTGCTTTTAAAAAACTCATCATCATATTTCTAATATTCACCCATCTTTCAGTGTATGGTTTTGTTCTTCCATTTTCCCTGATATAAAACCTCTGGAGGCGTTGAATCACAACGCAAGTCTTGTCCATTGTGTATGCGTTCTCCTCCCCCCCCTCAATTTTTCTGATACTTATAGCCATTGCTGCTATGACTATTCTTGTACATGTACCCCTGTGGTTGTGTGATGGAAGGTTTGTTCAGCTCTGTGAGACAATGCTTGTGGGCAACCTGGACTTGGTCCTGTGGACTATGCGGTCAGTTCCTGCAGTGATGCCCACAACACCCTTATGCCCCAAGTGATGGGGACAAAGGCCATTTCACACTCCCGCAGCCCTCTCCACCTCCTCCTTGTCAGTAACGCCCACTGTTCACAATGAAAAGGGATCAGACGCAACTCATAGCTCCAAGATCAGTGCTCACAAGCCCTGGCTGGTTGTCCTCAGCACCGACAGTGTCTGGGGGCTGCTCCTCCGTCTGCTGCAACAGGGCTGGCACAGTGAGAGGGGACTGCTGGAAAGGCCACTTGTTTCCCTTCTACGTGAGAAAGACACAGCCAGGTGGATGTTGTTATAGGGATGACCCGATTCTGCTCTAATTTATAAATTGTGAACCCGTTGCTTGTGTCTGGAGGTTAGTTGTGGTTATCAAACCGGCCACGTGGGGGCAAGAGGGAGACAGGAGAGGCAGAGCTGGAGAAGGAGATGGGATGATGGAAGCAGAGCAGGGAGACCAAGAAGCTG
Source organism: Myotis lucifugus (assembly GCF_000147115.1). NCBI lineage: Eukaryota > Metazoa > Chordata > Mammalia > Chiroptera > Vespertilionidae > Myotis > Myotis lucifugus. The sequence continues at coordinate 886,290 of NW_005871469.1, read as the reverse complement.
AGCTGCAGGCTTTGAAGATGGAGGAGGGGCCACAGCCATGGGATGCAGGTGCCTCTAACAGCTGGAAAAGGCAAGGACACCAGAAAGAACCCACAGAAGGAACTGCCATGTCCACGCCTGGATTTGTGTTGTCTGACTCTGCTAAGTTTGTGGTAATTTGCCATAGAGCCTTAGGAGACCAATGAGATGCGTCACCTTGTCTAATCCAACCTTGTGTGATTGGGATGAAGAGTGACCTGGGCTAAATCATGATGTGAAACTCTGAAAGTTTGTTACTATCTCTCATCTCATGAGAGACAACGTGGAACATCCTCCCGAACTGTGGCTCTGTGCCTCAGTGTTGGGCCAGCTTTGCTTGTGTGACAGAGTGAACGTACGTGGGAACAGCGCCCATCCCGGGCCCTCAGGGAAGCACTGAGAACTGCTGGCCCAGGTGTGGAGAGGGGGCTGCCTGTGAGGCATGCGTGGGGGAGACCCGTGGGCCAGGTGGAGGAGGAGACACTTTGTCTGGTTGCCATGGAAGCGTGGGTGAAAGACCTGGACGCTCACTGTGGGAAAGAGACCTGTTTCAATGAGATCCGTGTCAAGTAGGAAAGTGGAAACGGATGGGAAGTGAGGGCTGCAGGTTATGGATAGCGCCAAGGAGGGCCTTGCTCAGGGCAGCAATCGGGGTCCTCCCCACCTCGGTTACCCTGACAGCCTTTCTCTGTGTCCCCTAGATGTAAAGATGCCCTGAGGGCCAGCCTTTGGGTCAAAGCAGAAACTCCCAGACAGAGCCCAGCACCCTGGATCCTGGATTTGGGGAAAGGCAAGCTTATTTGTGGAGGACACCAGGGCCTGGGTGAGGAAGGACGGGCACAGGACACTGGAGACTCAAGGGGCCCCATCCAGGATATGTGCCCTACCCTTGGGTGCAGGCAATGACCCCAAAGAACAATCCTTGTTCATCTTTGTGAGGACACAGGATGCCCCCTATTCTGTGCTCCTGAGACGCAGGGCCCATGTGCAGAGGAGCAAACGCTGGGAGGTGTCCATGGCCTGTCCCTGGGCCGTGTGAGGACAGCCGAGCGCTCTCCTGGCCGGGCTGCAGCCCCTCTCATCTCTGACTTTCCTTTAGCCTGTCCCCCCATCTCCCACCCACACCCCTCCTCCCAGGAAAGAGACAGGCGCTGGGGTAGCTTAGACAGAAGTCTTCCCTGCGTGACCCCGGAGAGAAAGGACCCAGAGGTTCAGGTGAATTTCTGCTAAAAGAAGTTCCCATGGGTAGGAAAGGAGCAAAGGAGGGGAAGATCCTCTATATTCAGATCACTCAGGTGGCTCAGGGTGGCGCACAGGCCCGGTCACTTTCTGGAAGATGGGAGCCTTTATCCTGGTCCATCAGGACTCAGGGTGGCTGTCAGGGTCTCCAGTGATCAGGAGGGTCCTTGACCATGGGCCCAGGCCTAATATCCTCAGGGCTCAGAGCTGGCTCTCTGGCGCAGGCCCCATGTAGTTCCTGACCCCCGACAGTGTCTGGGGTCTCGGGACCTGGAGGAACTAAGAAGCCACGTCTGCTCTGGGGATGATCCGGCCGTACACCTCTGTGTTTGGGTTGAGTAATTCCTGTTAAAGAAAGAAGAGCTCTCCTAGCCCTGCAGCCTCCTCAGAACACAGGCGCCATGGGGGCTGACTGTGCTGGGGTGTCTGTCCCGGGCACCTTCTCCTCCCACCCTGTTTTCACTTTTTGCTGCCCTTTCCTGAGCCTGGAAGCACAGCCAGGGCTGGGCTGGGGGGCAGCTCCTGGGGCCCCTGGGACCTGCAGGACAGAAAGTTCATAACCCAAACTCACCTCACAGATGGGGCCTGCTGTCCTGGGGTCGGGTAGGGGGCCCTGTGCAAGGGTAGAGAGGGCATCAGAGGATGGGGAGGGAGAAGCTGTCACTCTGTCTCCTGAGCAGCTGTCTTCACACCTGTAGCCCAGCACCCCAATTTCAGCCCACACTGCACCCCATCACCCTTGTTTGTCTGGGACACTTACTGGTGCTCCCAGTGCCCATTCTGCTCCATGCTGGACTCCAGGATTCCCCTCAGACTCTGGCCCTGCCCTGTCCACCCCTGATGTGAGGGCCCCACTAGGCCACTCAGGGCTCCCCTTGTGCTGGCTGTTCCGGGGAGGGGGTTTGTGCTGTGTTGTGAGGTTGGATGGTGCCCCTGCCCTGAGCGTGGGTCACTGAGGCCCTGGGTGAGGGAACAGGGAGGAGATGGACTTACCGGGAAGGCAGAGATTCCAGAAGACCCTGGCCTGGGAGCAGAGACAGGAGGAGTTAGCACCCAGAGGGGAGGAAGCTTTGGCCTGTTCTCCCAGGAGAGGGTGGTTCTTTAGCTCCCAAGAGCCAGGGGTGAAAGGTCATCTCCCAGGCAAGACCCTCTGGCCATTTCAGGGTCCAGTGAGGGAGAGGTGGTGACACATGACACAGCCTACAGGTCAAGTTGACTGGCGATCCCGGGTCCCCTGTACAGAGTGGTGATGAGAATCCCCCTTGAAGCCCTGGGAAGGGTCAGAGCCTGAAGGACAAGGGCAGGGGTGGACACTGTGGGGCAGGCCTGGGGGCTCCAGGATGAACAGACACTCACCAGGGGTGGCTGTTGGGGGTGGGTGCTCTCGGAGGCCATGGGGGTCACTGGCCCTGGGAAAGGTCAGACTTACTTGTGAGGGGTGCAGGGGAGCTTTGGTATCACAACAGGGGGCAAGGAGGGTCTCCTTTCCCAGCAGAGGGTGGAGGCCTCTCTCCACTGTTTAGGGGGTCGGGCCCAGGGGAGGGGAACTGAGGCAAGGCCTTAAGGATCCACTGCTGACCTGGGCTCACAGGAGAAGGACCCACAGGCAGATGGGGGTCTGGGAGGAGTTACTAGGGAAGGGGCTGAGGCCCAGGACAGGAGTGCACCCCGAGGGTCTGACTTAGTGGAAAGGTCAAGGCCTCAGAGGGCAGCAGTGCCAGCCTCATGTAGCATCCAGATGAGTGTGGTGCCTGCTGTGGCCAGACCCGCCCCTCAGGCAGATGGGGAGGAGCCCCCACATGGCATGTGGTACATGTTCTTCCTTTTCTTTCAAACTCAGGAAACAACTGGAGTTTAGTCAAATTCATGCAAATTGGGCAGCATCTAAGAGAAAGGAGAGTGGCTGGTGGATCTCACCATCTGAGAGGATCGCACCCTGTTGTCAAGGTGCCATCATGAGGACACATGTGTGAAATAGTCAGTGAACCAGTCAGATGATCAGGGTCACCAGGCCCACCTTGGGAAGGTCTTGGGAGCCACTGGGAGGAATGGGAGCCTCACATTAAAACAAGGATGTGAGTCAGGAGTCAGGGGTGAAGTGAGCATAATAAGGCCCTTGGAGTGGAGGAGAGGCCTTGGCATGACTCACGTTGGTCAGTCACAGTCTGTGTGATTCTGATTGAGTGACTGTATCATCCTGAAACCCAGTTTTCCCTGAATGAAACAGGATAAATGGTAAATGGTCTCAGGTTTGCCATGTTGCCTTTGAATGAACCTTAAATCTTTCACAATTTCCTAACCTAAAGTGTGGAATAGAGGGGCTGCCCAAGTTAACAGCCTCTGTTATTATTTGTGTCTGTGAGAGAGGATGCCATGGGCAGATCCCTGCTGGACTAGGAGCTTCGAGGAACATCTTCCCTTTCCCTCCCTGGGGAGACCATGTTCCTCTTCCTTCCTATGTCCCCCAGAGCAGTGGCTAAAGGCCTGGGGACCTTGTCCACATACTCCCCACGCATGGTCTCAGGTGAAGGAGCAGGTTCCATCCCTCCCCAGGTGTGGCTCTTGAGGCTGAGCCCTGGCTGGTGACCACCTGGACAACCTTGTGACATGGGTACCTGAGAAATTGTTGCTGCCAGTCAGCCCTGCCCACAGATCAACCTCAATTACCCAGAGGCTCCTCATATTCTCTAGAGTCAGGGCCCTGGGACAGAGGTCTGGGGGAGGAAGGTGGAAGAG
>NW_005871469.1:821952-882197 GCF_000147115.1 Myotis lucifugus | reverse complement strand
GATTTATTCATTTTCTATAATTGAAACGTTGTAGCCTTGAGTGGAACCCAGGTTCAGCTGGAAGCCTGGGCTACCCCTGGCAACCCAGGCTTCCAGCCTCTCCTTGAGCAGAGGCCACTGCCAGCTGAAAGCAGGTATCTGGGATTTATTTATCTTCTATAATTGAAACTTTGTAGCCTTGAGTGGAGCCGAGGGCTGGCCAGGGCAGGCAGGAAGCTTGGCTTCCTCCGTTGCCGGGGGCAACCCAAGCCTCCTGCTCACTCCAGCTCCGTGGCTGCCACCATCTTAGTTGGTTTGATTTGCATACGCACTCCTGATTGGCTTGTGGGCATGGCTTGTGGGTGTGGCTTGAGCATAGCTGTGGGATGGTTAATTTGCAAGTTTTTCTCTTTTTTTATTATATAGGAATACTAGAGGCCCGGTGCACAAAAATTTGTGCACTCGGGGGTCCCTCAGCCCAGCCTGTGCCCTCTCCCATTCTGGGACCCCGCGGGGGATGTCCACCTGCTGGCTTAGGCCTGCTTCCCGGGGGATTGTGCCTAAGCTGGCAGTGATACATCCTTTGGGGGATGTCCACTTGCCAGCTGGCCGAAGCTGCAGTTGAACATCCATAGAGCTGCTGAGGAGGCAGGAGAGGCTCCCACCATCACCGCTGTGATGCCTTCAGCCTGGCTTGTGGCTTCGCAGGGCTCCCCCTGTGGGAGTGCACTGAATACCAGGGGGCAGCTCCTGCATTGAGCATCTGCCCCCTGGTGGTCAGTGTGTGTCATAGTGACCAGTCATTCCCAGTCGTTCTGCTGTTAGGGTCAATTTGCACATTACCGCCCTAACGGGTTTGGCTCAGTGGATAGAGCGTCGGCCTGCGGACTGCAGGGTCCCAGGTTCGATTCTCGTCAAGGGCATGTACTCTGGTTGTGTACACATCCCCAGTAGGGGGTGTGCAGGAGGCAGCTGATCGAAGTTTCGCTCTCATCGATGTTTCTAACTCTCTATCCCTCTCCCTTCCTCTCTGTAAAAAATCAATAAAATATATTTGGGGGGAAAAATTGCATGTGCACATTACCCTTTTATTATGCACGGGTGGGAGCAGCTGGTTTGCCATGAAGGGTGTCCCGGATCAGGATGGGCAGGGGACCCCCAGCTCCCTATGATCGCCCACGCCGCCCCTGCGCACGATCGCTGGCTCTGCCCATGCTCAGGCCTAACACCTCTGGCCAAGGAATTAGGGCCTGGGCAAGGGACCCCCAGCACCCCACCATCGCCAACTCGTCCCCTGCTCCCTGAGATTGACGGCTCCGCCTAATGCCTCTCACCCAGGCATTAGGCCTGGCCAGGGGACCCACAGCTCTCCAAGGGACCTCCTGCTCCACCCCTTCCCAGACCTAATGCCTGTGGCCAAGGCATTAGGCCTGGGCAGGGGACCCCAAGCTCCCACCATCAGCGACTCTGCCCCTGCTCCCCATGATCGCTGGCACCGCCCCTGCCCAGCTGTAGCCGCCCCCGGATCATGGGCTCCGGGCAGGGGACCCCCCCAGCTGCAGCCACCCCATGATCGCTGGCACCGCCCCTGCCCAGGCCTAATGCCTCTGGCCGAGGCATTAGGCCCGGGCAGGGGACCCCCCAGCTGTAGCCGCCCCCCGATCATGGGCTCCGCCCAGCTGCAGCCACCCTGTGATCGCTGGCACCGCCCCTGCCCAGGCCTAACGCCTCTGGCAGAGGCTTTAGGCCGGGGCAGTGGTGAACCGCAGCTGCAGCCGCGCCCCGATCGTGAGCTCCGCCCCTGCCCGGGCCTAATGCCTCTGGCTGAGGCATTAGGCCTGGGCAGGGGAACCCTCCCAGCTGCAGCCGCCCCGTGATCGCTGGCACCGCCCCTGCCCAGGCCTAATGCCTCTGGCAGAGGCTTTAGGCCCGGGCAGTGGTGACCCGCAGCTGCAGCCACCCCAAGATCGCGGGCTCCGCCCCCTACTTCCGCTATCACTGGCCAGTGCGGCAAAGGTGCCCGATTCTCCGATCATGGCTGGGGGGGCAGGGCAAAGGCGGCCCCCAGGGCTGCCTTTTCCCTGCCCCCTGGCTCTTAGCTCCCCGCTGGGTTTCCGATCACTGTCAGTGGCAGGGGGCTTCTTCCGTGCTTTCCCTTTCGCCTCCCTGCATTGTGCCTACATATGCAAATTAACCGCCATCTTTGTTGGCGGTTAACCGCCATCTTGGCTGGTGATTAATTTGCATATCTCGCTAATTAGCCAATGGGAAGGGTAGCAGTCGTACGCTAATTACCATGTTTCTCTTTTATTAGATTAGATTGTCTGTGCTTCTTTTGTAAAATGCCTATTTTGGGGTCTCTTTTTCTACAGACTTGTTTATCTCTTTCTTACTGATATGTAGGCATTCCTTATGTATGTTCATTATTCCACACTAATCCTTTGTCAGATGATTTGTCTTAGTTTCTATTTGGTATGTTCTGAAGAACAGATTTTTAATGTTGAATTTATCAGTCTTCCAGTTTTATGGTTGATTCTTCTTGTACCTTGCTTAAGACACCCTTCTCTACTCAAATATGTAAGATATGTGCTCCTTTATTTTCTCCAAAAATTTGTTTAGCTTTTCAAATTTAAGTTCTCAATTTGTGCAGAATTGATTTTTGTGTGTCTTTGAAGTAGGAATCTTTTCATTTTTTCATATGGATAACTAATTTCCCACCCCCCTTCATTGAATAATCCCTTTTCTCCCTATTTATGTATCTGCAATGACATCTTTCTCAAATGTCAGAGTTCCTTATTGGTATGAGTCTGTTTCTGGGCTCCCTGTTTTTTCCATTGGTCAATTTATCTACTCCTGTGTTAATACTGCACTGTCTTAATTTTTATAACTTTATAGTAAACCTTTATACTTGATAAAGCACGTCATTCCTCTCCCCACTTCTTCTTCATCTTCAGAAGAATCATGGCTATTCTTGAGCTTTTGCATTTCTATATAAATTTAGGATCAGCTTGTCAAGTTCCATGAAAATGCTGTTGGGATTTTAATTCCTCTCTTCCTCACCGCTGTCCTGCTGGCCGCCATGTTTGAATCCTCTAGGGCATAATATCTTGTTGTCCTACAGAAAATTAAATAAGATTCAATGATCTAGACAAAATATTGAATATTAAAACTGGTTTAAGTATAATTAATATCTTTTAAAGTTATTACCATAAGGCTATACATTTCTTTTACCTAAATTTACAAAAGATTTATAATATATTCTTTTGGGTAAGTGTATTTGACAAACTTTCCAAATTTTAAATTTCAAAAGATGCCTGAAACAATACATGAGAAGCTTTGCCAAATAAAAATTAATAATAATAACTATGTTTATATACATATAGTAATATTACAATTAATGTACTGGAAATTTCAGTCTGCTCTAGGAAGGAACTTAGAAAGATTTAGAGCCGAATTCAAAGAGGAGATTCTCAGAAGTAACAGGTCTCCTGTCGGTGACACTGGACAAACCTGTTAGGGTCGCCGAAGGAGGAACGCATGAGGCCACAAGGGGTGAAGAATGAATAATTTACTATCAGATTTGCTAGCAGAAGGGCTGAGGCCAAAACAGCATCAGCAGTGCAGAGCAGGGGGAGCGGGTTATTTATGTCTCTTGTAAAGGTCAGGTGCAGGTGGGGTCCAGGTGTAGGTTCTCACGGGAAACTGGGTGAGATGGTTTACTGGAAACCAAAGGCTGTTAGTCATAGAAACTACCATGAGAATAACAGGAAAATCAAAGGCCATTAATCATGAAACCGGCAATGAGAATAACAGAAAAATCACCAGGTGTGGAAAGAGCCTTCAGGGGGGGCATAATGGAGTGCCAGAATGTGCCCAACATTCTAGGGAGGGGCGAGGGAATCAAGCAGAGCACACTGGAGTGTAAGAATGTGCCTAACATTCCAGCCTCTCTTTTTTCTTTTTTGCCTGTAAGCTGGGGTTCATAGAAGCTGGGGTTCCTGCAAGCTGGGGTTGATGAGGGATGCCAATCTCGTTTTTCTGTAGCTTCTTCATGCTTAGGTGGAGTGTAGAGATGTCCCTGATTCGTCGGTGTTTGAGGGAGGGGATGATATCTAGTGTAGTCTGGAATAGCATCATCTCCCCTATGGATCTATTGGTAATTGTCTGAATGCGGTTTTGGAGGAAGGAGGGGAGGGCTCTTAGGATGCCCAGACCAAAGATGAGTGCTAGGAAGAGCACTAAAAGGTGTGAAAATGCTGGCCTTGGGATCTAAAAGTTCTCAGCTTTGTGGGGGTGAGAGTGAAACCGAGGTAGGTGACTGTGGTTTGGGACATTTGGGCTTTATGAGGGGATGAGTGGCAGCCCTGGTCAGGCACCGACATAGAATGAGAAAAGAGTTGTTGGGGTCCAACCCCAACGGGTCCAGGGATCCCCAAAGGTGTGGACGGAGTCGGCGAAGAATGAATGACATGGAAACTGGGTTCAGTTCATCAGCATAGCGAGGTTCTCCCTCCAGAATCTCCAGCGAAGTTCTGGTCAGGATCTCCAACCAAGTTCTGGTGCCATGTTCTCTCGCTAGGTTCTCCAGCCAGGTTCTCCAGGTTCTCCAGCCAGGTTCAGTCACCAGGTTCTTTTGCCATGTTCTGTCTAGGTTCTCCAGTGAAGTTCTGTAGCCAGGTTCTGTCCAGGATCTTTTGCCACGTTTTCTGGCTAGGTTCTGGTTAGGAGCTGATGAGGATGTGATGAGGATCTGATGAGGATCTAATGTTTATTGTCTTGTTACATCCGTATTTATACCAGCCGATTTTAATCCTGTCAATTTCTATTACAAAGGTTAGGGCGTTTCTTATCTCCATCCCATGGAGTAAAGATTATGTAGCTTAACTACCCACCTGGAACTTAATTAAGGGGTTGTATCCCCTCCCTAACCTCAGGGGAAAATCCCCACCTGGGGAAACAACCTTTCTCAGAGAGGTGACCTTGGTTAAAACACATGGCACTAAGAAGAGCAAACATATTAAGAACAATATGCTATATACGCCAGGTCCCTTGAAACATATGCTGTGCAGACGTTTCTTCTCTGCAGCGACTGTGTCAAGCAGCAAGGATGGACCGGCTCCCGGCAAAGAGTGGATAAAGGGGGTGTCTAGTAAGATGCAGTGTAGAGGTGAGGTGGCTAATGGCTGTGAGATTAGTCTGTCAACCCCATAATAGAGACTGAGGAGGGGACAAGGGTCCTAGCAAATTTGGGGATGGCAAAATACGTGGCCCCTGTGTGAAGGAAAGAAGAGATGGCTTACCTGTCAGCACAGTCATTACCCAGTGGTGTAAGTCTGTGGGGTCTTGTCAGGGCCTGGGCAGCTTCAGTCTTCTGGGAACTCCAAACCGGATCCAGAGGGTGGTCTTGCTAGACTGGCGAGGTGCGACCTGGGGGGATCGCACTACAGTCTGATTTCTGGTGGCCTTCCCTTCCACACCTTGGGCAGGGCCCAGGCAGGGGTCTCTGATTTGGGCAGGACTTGGTCCAGTGTCCATCCTTGTTGCATTTGAAGCATGGGCCCGGAGGAGGCTTAGCCCTTGACTTACCCTTGGTTGGAGGACCGGCACTTCGTTTGGGGTTCTTGAGAATGGTGACTAGGAGCTGGAAGGCCTCCTTCTGGGCCTCAGCCTTGGCCTGATGTCCCCTTTATTTTTGGATTTGGGTCTCCTTGTCTCTATTATTAAATACTCTAAAGGCCAGGTTAATGAGGTGTTTATGAGGGCTTTGTGGACCTGTGTATATTTTTTGAAGTTTGTGGCATATGTTGGGGGCTAATTGGGATATAAAATGGAATCAGATGAAGGGTTTCCTCTGGGAAGGTGGGGCCCAAGGTGTCTTCTAGGAACTCCAAACCGGATCCAGAGAGTGGTCTTGCTAGACTGTAAGGCCTCTGTGAGGTGGGAAAGGAAGAGCGCTGGGTTTTCCTCAGGGCCCTGAGTGATTTCATTAAGTTTGTCATAGTTGACTGCCTTATAAGCAGCCTTTTTGTTTAGAATGTAGAAATAGGTGTGTGTGTGGGAGGTGGGAGGTGCAGGCCTTAATGCCATCTGCTTGGATTCAAAAGCACCACATGCTTTCTTTAAGGTGGGAGGGGCTGTATTCCTCCCTGTAGTTTCTGAAAGGCATGACTAAAAGTAAGAGATTCTTGAGGCTGCAGTTAAAGGGGTAGAATGAAAGGGTAGCATTGAGGATGCCTATTTACCACAGTGATCAAACAAGGCTTTGGAAGCAAGAGGCCTTGGTAAGAGAGTAAGCAGTCCATATTTAAGAAACATTTAATTCTCATCTGTCACATTGAGGGCTACCTTTGGCTCCATCCCTTTAATGGTGATGCTCTTAGAGAGGGCTGGCAGGAGGGCTGGGCCCCATCAGCTTAAGGCCATTGTGTGGGTAGACTCTAGTCCTGGGCATCTTCCAGTCCCCAGAACAATCCCTCTTCCACCAGGACTTCCCACTGGATGTCCTCAGGACCTGTCCCCAGTGCTGTGTCCATTCCAGCTACATCATCCCCCACAAATTCTGGGTGAGCCAGGGGGCCGAGAAGGAGCATCAGAAACTGCAAGGCTCGGACCAGCCAGATCCGATGCCGGTAATTTGCACAGGGGAATGGCCGCTGCCCCTTCAAGTCTGACTGCATTTACCTGAACCAGCTTCCAGACAAGGCCTGGTCCTCGGCTTCTCCCTGCCTGGAGTCCTCCCTGCCCAGAGAGCACACAGCCAGCCTCCAGGAGTGAGGTGCTGGGCCCAACAGGCTCTGGAGGATGGGAGGGATTCCTTCCTTTTCTCTGTCTTAGATGTTAAAAAACACTGAAAGTTACATCTATTAATTGCTCAGTGGGGGTCTGGGGTCCTAAGGCTAGTTTTGGTCATTTTTTCTAATGCTTGAGGCAGTCTATTGGATAAAATGTATTCCAAACATTTTGGGCCCTTAACACACCCAAATAATTTCTTTTTCATGTTTTTTCCCCTGTTTATTATTATTATTATTATTTAAGTAAATGTATTACTTTCCTTAGAGATAAGATGCTAAGATTAGGGTGATAATGAGTTCCACTCCTGATACTGGCAGGACTGTTAAGCAAGTGCCTGCAAAGAAAGGGTTAAACAGCTGCTGCTCCCTGGAAAGAGTGGGGTGGAGGATGGAGGAAAGCAGCTGTTCTGCCTTTTTGAGAGGCAGGCAGTTTGCAGGGACTGTTAGGAAAGTTTCCTTAAATTCCTATCTTGGTAAAAGGGCTATAAGCATTAGCAAAACAAATTTAATTGAAGGCCAAATTTAATTGTAATCTCTACAATTTAGAGCTTCCTCTATAGGCCAGAGTTGATATTTGGGAAGAAAATTAAATCTCTCCTTTTCAAGTTTGAGTTTCAGATTTTTCTAATTATTTAAGGGACAAATCTTGTGGTTTTCTATTTGACAGAGAAGAAAGGAGATGATAGGAGAGAATGGTGCTATGATTAAGAGAGAGCAGTAGGTGTTGGGACTAAATGACCAGCTCAGTCCATGAAAGGTTCATCAGGAAGGGATTACATCGAGGAAGGTTTAGAATGAAGAAGAATTTGGTCAGTGGTGCAGTCCTGACAGTGAGAAGGGTGACTGTGGAGAAGGAAAAAGGCCTGGACGTAGGGGATCTTGGACCATTTCCCGCTGCAGTGACAGAAATTATTTAAGTCCCGGAGAATATTAAAATTGAAAGTTCCATTCTCAGGCCAGTGTGAATCCTTGTCTAATTTATATAGTGGATAAGGCTCTTTGGCTAGATCTCCCTGGAAAGGAGACATCCCAGAGTGGTTTTATTATTTTTTTTCGGGGGTGAGGGGGCAGAAAAAAAGAATTTCTCATGGTGTAAATTAGAAAGAGAAGTAAGCAATAGGGGGAGACTCGGGGAGCGAGACTAGAGGGAGGGTGTCCCCACTGTCTAGTCAGGCTTGGAAGGAAGAGGACAGTCTAATCCACGTGACAGGTGTCCCTGCAACAAGGAAGACTATGGGACCTGGTCCAGGGGCTGAGGCTGGACTGGAGAGATTTCTGGCCTAGCACTAGGTCTTTTGTCTGAGATGGCAAATCAGAAATCCAGAAGGGTGATCCAATTGTTACTTACCGGAGATGACACGAGCCGGTGTTGAGTACAGAGTCAGCAATGGGAAGGCGAGGTTTCCAGTCCAATGTCCTCCCTGGCTGATTCGGGAAAGCCCGTAAAGCAGGGAGGCCTAATCGAGGTCGGCAATCATGTCACCGGAGTAGGATTCGGAGGTAAGCCCAGGATGAGCTGCTGCTGCCTGCTACTCTCCAAGTAGCAAACTCAGGGTGAACAAAGCCTGGGTTATGGCTCCCCTTCCAGTGGAACCCTCCTGAGTTTTAGCACCAAATGTTAGGGTCGCCGAAGGGAACCCACCAGGCCAAAAGGGGTAAAGAATTAAACTTACTGGTGGCCCAGTGTGCGGATTCGTGCACATTGAAAAGTAATTAAATAGAAGGTGGCTGGCGGGGCGGGACTGGGCAAGACAGGGGGACACGCCCTGGTGCTAACCTCTGGTCCTTCCCTGGCCAGCCGCTCCTGGGGCAGCGCCACAGCTCAAAGGGTATCTGCAGAGTGAGTAGGGTCCCTTCAGCAGGTGGGGTCCCTCGGCCTGGCCTGTGGGGATCAGGCCAAAACCAGCTCTCCAACATCCCCCAAGAACCGCCACTGCCTAGTCATGGCAGCTCAGCAGGTCCTGCATTGAGTGTCTGCCCCCTAGTGGTCAGTGCGCATCATACCTACCAGCTGATCTGATGGTCACTTAGCCTTTTATATATATAGACTAGAGGCCCGGTGCAAGATATCCATGCATGGGGGTGGGTGGGGGGGTGTCCATCAATCCAGCCTGCACCCTCTCCAATTTGGGACCCCTCAGGGGATGTCCGACTGCTGGTTTAGGCCAGATCCATGTGTGGGATTTGGCCTAAACCGGCAGTCAGACATCCCCCTCGCAATCCAGGACCCCTGGCTCCTAACCGCTCACCTGCCTGCCTGCCTGATCACCCCTAACCGCCTCTGACTACTGGCCTCATCGCCCCTTAACTGCTCCCCTGCCGGCCTGATCGCCCCAACTGCCTCTACCTCGGCCCCCACTACCATGGCTTTGTCCAGAAGGGCATCTGGAAGATGTTTGGTCTAATTAGCACATTACCCTTTTATTAGTATAGATTGTAACATCTGCTAACAGAAGGGCTGAGGCCAAAGCGGCATCAGCAGCACAGAGTAGGGGGAGCGGGATATTTTGTGTCTTGTGAAGGTCAGTCAGAGGAACCAGTGGGACCCAGTGCAGATGGGGCCAGGTGTAGGCGGTCACTGGAAACTGGTGAGGCGGTTTACTGGAAACAGAAGGCAATTAATCCTGTAACCTGCCATGAGAATAACTGGAAAATCACAGGAGGGGCAAGAGTCCCCAGGGAGCATAATGGAGCCCAAGAATGTACATAACATTCCAGGGAGTGGCAAGGGCCCAAGCAAAGCATAATGGAGTGCAAGAATGTGCATAACAAAGCCTAGAGTAATAGTTTCCTATGGGAGGCATCTGGCAGTAGTACTCCAGACCTTTGAAATCCACACATTGGGGCATTTATGAATTCTTTCCAGTACTCATGCACCCACACCCTGACACTATATTGCATACTTCTACCCTATATAAGAGAACCTAACCACCCCTGCAGGCTGATGCCAATACACTGGTCTCAGCTCACTGTGAGAAAATGTAATAAAATTTCTTAACCCTCACAACATCTCTGGGCCTGGCTCCTCTAGTGGTGGACCTAACATCTACCAGTCTCTTGAGATGAATAGGGAGGTACAAGGACTTGGTGGGCTTTTGATGTTCTGGAACCAAACCTTTGATTCTGTAACGACCGCATTTGTAAAACAAGGACATTACTTTTTAAAATTTATCTATTTTTAAATACCTCAGCAAGTGGGTTGCTACCCAACTATTGGCAAAGGACTGGAGGTTTGTAAAGGACTGCTCCTCTGGTTTCTGCAACAAGTTTATTAATTTTTCCATGATAATAAGCAGCTCTCCAAGGAAGAGGATGGGCTGCATTACCAGATGAGTCCCAGGTCCTGGGTACAACTCCTAGCCAGGTTAGAACGTTCTTTCATTAATCAGAACAAAACAATAACGTTTAATAGAACATGGTTAGTATTTCTTACTAAAAGCCCGGTGCATGAATTTGTGCACGGGGGTGAGGGTGGGGCATGCAGGGACCACAGGAGTTTGGCTGTGGGAGCACACTGACCACCAGGGGGTAGCTCCTGCATTAAGCATCTGCTCCCTGGTGGTCCCTGCGCATCATAGAGACCGGTCGTTCCGGTCATTCGGTTGTAATGGTCGCTTAGGCTTTTAAATATATAGATAACTATAGCTAATCCCCAGTATTCTATTTCTGCCCCTAACATCTGTAAACCAATTAAATCAGTAATACGAAATCATTTCCTAGAAACCATTTCTAGGAATAAGAATGTGGTCAATAACCAAAATATAACTGTGGAGGTCTTTATCCTGCAGAGAAAGTAGCCAAGTGGCCGGGTTAAGACTTACATTGAGCTTAAGTGAAATTTATTGCGAAGGTAAGAACCAGTCAGCTGGCACAATGTTGAATGTGATGAGAATTCAGTGGAGATTTAATAGAATGAGGAACATAAACTAAAGAGAGACCATAACTATCTTTTGTTTATTTGTTTGCATAACATGTCTGTAGCAGAAATGGCTGTTATGCAGGGAGGGGGCCTTTTGTCTAGTTTGTCTAGTTGCTGACTATAACAACCTACAGGTCTATGATGATCTATATTTTTGAGTTAAAATTTCTATAACTAATGTTTCCTAAAGTGGAAGCTTTAGATAATTCTTTAGAGATTTTATAGTTTGTTTCTCTTTTTAGTTCCACTAAACTGGATCAGGTCGTTTTAGTTTTAATAAGACATCTCGAGGGTGGGCCATTAATGAAAAATTTGGAACCCAGTTGTGCCAATATTTAGTCCAAACCAGGAATCCTCTAAGCTGCTTCCTTGTTGTTGTTTTTTTAAGAGGAAAGATAGGATTCCTCTGAGTCTTTCACCGCTAATTAATAGCCCATCTTTAATATTAGAACCAAAGTACTTTACTGGGAAACAGAATCAGAGCTTGTTCTTTGGCATCCATGTGCCTTTACAGCTAGCTGTTGTCATAGGTAAATTGTGTCCTTGTGGGAGTCTAGTAATTTTCTAGACTAGAGCATACAACCAGATCACGCTCATGTAGGAGTAGAGTGGAATATCTAGAAAATTTAACATAATTTCAATCAGCTTTTAGTATCTAAGATAATAGGTGGGACTCTTCACTTATCCCTGGGCATTACTGGCCAAGTAAACTTTAATCTTCCAGGTGAAAGCAGAGGTATGGACTGTCTTTTTCTACTGGAATGCTAAGAAGGCACTACATAAATTATTACTGGGAAATATTGGCAGTCATAGTAACGGTTGATAATAGGGTTTGTGGATTGGGAACTACAGGATGTCTGGGGATAACTAGTTTATTTATAGCTCTGAGATTTTGTACAAATTTCCCTTTTACCATTCAGTTTCTTTATTAGAAGGATAGGAGAATTACAGGGTCTCATACAAGGAATTATAAGCTCCTCCTTCTTCATGGTAATTTTAATTTCTCCTAAACTATTAATAAGAAGGGGAAATGCCTTCTTGTAGTCCACAGAACAGCTTTATGCTTGTTTCTGATTTTTTTCCCCTTAAATCCCATTTCGGTTCCTTATAATCCTTAAAGTGGGTAGACTTCTCTATAGAAGTTTCCTTTCGAACCTTATTTAGTGATTCTATTGCGTTTGCTTCCAGAAACCAGTAGCTATATTAATTGCAATAAATTAGAATAGCCAGGATTACACGTTCTAACAGTTAAATTTCTCTGTGAACCCATCAGGTTCCCAGATAAAATCAGGAACAATAGCTTGTTCCTCTCTGGCTGAGGCCAACTTTTCTCCAAAGGGAGCTGTTAGAATTCCCTTAATTCACTAGAGAGTGGTCGTGGAGAAGACAGAAGGCAAAGGAAAAAGGGAGGGGAAGGGCAAGTCTGAACAAGGAAGCTCTGAGAGCAAAGGATATAGTGGAGGAGGAATAGAAGAAGGAAGAATGAGGTGTAGGCATTTATCACTTCAGAAGAGTTCAGAGACAGTCTAATATTTCTTATTATTTTTTTCCAAAAATTGATCTGTGCTTCTACTGGGAACTTTTAATTTCCAAATCAAGACACATTTCCCATTCATTCATTCCGTATAATGTTAGAGCCTCCATTTTTTTCTAATTTTTGCATGAAAAAATTAATTTAGGCACCCAAAGGCAACTGCATTTTGACCATTTTATTTTATTAAAAAATATTTGTATTCATTTCAGAGAGGTAAGGAGAGGGGGAGATAGAAACATTAATGGAGGGAGAATTATTGATCATTTGCCTCCTGCATGACCCCCAGAGGGGATTGAGCCCAAAACCCAGCCCTGTCCCCTGAACGGGAATCAAACTATGACCTCCTGGTTTAGTGTGGTGGTTTTTTTTGTTGTTAGTCCTCACTTGAGAATATTTTTCCATTGATTTGTAGAGAGAGTGGAAAAAACAGGGAGAGACAAAGAGAAACATTGATGTGAGAGAGACACATCGATTGGTTTGCCTCCCTGCATGCTCCCCGACCAGGGCTGGGGAACCTACAACTGAGGTACATGCCCTTGTTTGGAATCAAACCCAGGACCTTCTGTCTCAGGCGGACACTCTATCCACTGCACCAAACCGGCTAGAGCTGTCCTCCTGGTTTATAGGTCGATGCTCAACCACTGAGACACACCAGACAGGTGCATTTTGACCATTTTAAGTTAACATAATTTCTAGTTAAATCTTCTCATTTCTATCAATCACTTGCAAGTCAAGGCTCCCGCCGAGCCTTTAAGAACACCTGAGATTTGTGCTGGAGGGAGGATGTGCCCCTGATCTTCAGAGCTGAACAACTTCAGCTCTCATTTATACAGTGAAGGTTTTTTTCTCAGACTCTCAGAAAACAATTCCAATTGAATTCCTTGAGTTAAAAAAACAGCCACCCATTTTTCCTTGTGTCTCCCCTTAGCCTTGCTTCTGTCAACCCTTAACCTTAGTTCCACCTTGCGGATTTAAAATACAGCCCAATTAAAGTCAGATCCTCATTCTTCATTCTTCTACCACAAGCAAGGGAAGGTCCTGGATCCAAGAGACAACTCAGCAAGTTTACCAGATAGGGGGCCAGGGGGTTAGTGAGCTCAGTGGACCCCTTGCTGGATCCTAGCACTGGGTCTGGGTCTGCAGGGTCGTCCTAGGTGAACTGCTTTGGAATCCTGCCGCACTATAATGAGTAAAGGTCAAAGTATGAAACTCCAAACTGGTGAAGAATTTTTGTGAGTTTACTTGAGCTAAACTATTGACAATAGCTGGGGAGCAAAATCTCCATGGATTGAGATAATGCTCTAGAGAATGGCCTTTTGCATCTTATTTTATACATCTCAATCAAGAGATCAGAGGCAAGTGGGTCACTTGACATCCACTGGTAATAGATTAGGGAGGTGGGAGAAAGCAAATGGGGGGACCCCTGGGACTGGATGTAAAATGTTTCACATCTTTTACGTATGTGGGTACAGGATAATTAACAGTCAAAAGAAAGGGGAGTTTTCCAGACATTCCATAGGAAAGCTATAGCGGATGCAAAGGACATTAGACAGGGTCAGTTAAGGTCAAGATTGACTTTTGCTAGGGAAGAGTCTAGCCTAGGACATTACTAGCTGCCATAAACTGCTTTTAGTTAAAAGTTTTCATTTCACACCATCCTTTGTGGTCACTTTAGGGCCCTGAATTTGCAAGGCCACCACCTAGGCCTCCCCTGATCCGTTGTGTTTAGTGTGTGGCCCCTTTTGGCCCACACTTTACCATAACATTTTGTAAACACTCGTTTTCAGATTAAGGAAGTTCCTTTTATTTCTGGCTCATTAAGTTCTTCACATAAATAGAGGCTGAATTTTAGGTAGAGTTTTTCTTGAAAGTGTCTTTTGAAAAATTTACATGCTTTTTCTCCTTTAAACCTTTAATGCTGTGAATTAAAGTGACTTTTATACTGCTAAACTCTTTCTGAAATAAACCCACATTTCCTGCATGTCATCATTTTTATTCATTGCTGATTATGTTACTGTTCCTGAGGATGTTCATATACAAGAATATTAATCCTGTTATTTTCCTTTCTGAGTTTTGAAAGATTAAAGTGGGTGGTGCTCAGGCAGGCTAAATAGCCATCTCAGATGGTGATTAAAGAAAATGGAATTCATTTAAGGAAAAGGGGATGGGAGATGGGGATATGCAATGGGAAGGACCACGCAGCACTGAGCAAAAGGTATTATACCCCATGATGGCAGCAAAAATGTACTTAGGACCGTGAAACAAGGAAGGGCATAGAAGAAGCAACAGAGAAGCCTGGGCTGGGCTGCTTTGACTCTGAGAAGTCAGAGAAAAGGGTCCTTGGAGACAAGTTTAGGGGGTTAGTTGAGGACAAGCTGCCACTGCCCATTGCTCCCCTGGTTGCAGGTCTCATGGGATCCCTTAGAGGTTGGGGAATACGTGCCTGTGGGGAATGGGAAGGGCATGCTCCTTGGAGGGAGAGTGCACACTGGGTCCTTTATCCTGAGCACATGTCTCTCTTTCTAGCAGGTGGAAATCTTAGGGGAGGGTCTTAATGGAATATTCATCAGCTTTCTAGGTTTGCTCTTTCAGGGTCGTGTTCTCCACTGATTGGACGATGTCTATTGATGTTCTTGGTGAACGGAGACGCAGAGATGAGTTGGACGACTGGATACGGAGAAGCAGAGGGCTACCGCTCGCTCAGGCGAATAGCCAAGATCCTCTGATCCCTTCTGGCTTTTATTGGGGGTGAGCACAGCAAATAACAATGGAGTACAGCAAGTGACAATGATTAACAATGGGGTACAGCAAGTGACAATGATTAACAAACATGCTTTATGAAATTATCAAAGCTAAGTTATACATTACACTATTAATTTCCTATGTTATACAAAGATTCTTTCCACCTGTAGCAGTGCACCCTCCCCTGAACTTTCTATGCCCTCATGGACTATTCATCACGTCAAGGAAAGTTCTGCCTCGGAACAATAAGTCTCGTGTGCAAGACTTTGTTCTGATGCGGCCTGTGTGCAGGCTTACGCCTTCTCCCGGCAGAGCGTCCTCTTCTAGTTAACTTCTTCCCGCTTTACCACAACAATGTCAAGGCAGGAAGTCATTAGTCAACTTCTTTAGGCAGCCCTGTGTCACTTGTCTGGTTTTTCTGCATTTCTTTGCCTTGAGCTGAAATTCAACCGAAGCCTAGATGTTATGTTATGGGAGGAAATGGTCAGGGGGGTCTAAATTGCCTGACCAGAGATATGAAAGATCCCAGGTCCAAACCACATGTCCAGTGATATGCTAGGGGAGGATAGGTTCTTGTTTTCTCAATTGTGCCCCTTAATAGTCTTCTGGAACTTTCTGCCCTGGTGAGTCTCTGTACCACTCTGTCTCTGCTCTGCTCATGTCTAGCAACTTTCTTCTGATTCCATGGTCAAGATTATACTAGTCACACAAAAACAGCTGGGGAAGTGTTCTCTCTCTTCTATTTTCTGTAAGAGCACTTATAAGATTAGTATTAATTGTTCTCTGAATGTTTGGAAAACACCATCAAATAATCTAGATTATATGTATCCTTTTTTGGAAGGATTACCAACTCAGTTTCTTTATTGGTTAATAGGGCTACTCATACTTTTCTTTCTTTTTGACTCAGTTCTGTTTTCATTTTATTTTTCTAAGTATTTATTCCTTTTAATCTAATCTTTCAAATATTTGCAATAGGGATGCTCCTGATGTCCTCCTATTGCCTGCTGTCATTGTTTCCTTTTTTACTCCTAATATTGCTTATTGTGATCACTCTCATTTCCTCTTAATAATTCAGTCAGAAGTTTGCTTTTTAAAGAGCCATCTATAGACTTTCTTGGTTTTAGTACTAATTTAATGAGACAAATTTTAATGAAAAGGAAGACTGGGCTTCCTGCAGACTCCCTTTCACCTGCTGACACCAAAGGGAGGGGCTGTGACCAGGAGCCTGGAGCTGCCTCATGACAGAGTGAGGGGGCGGGGGGGGGGGGGGGGCGGAGAGAAAGAGCTTTCCAGGTGTGCTCTTCCAGGGTTGTGGTCGCATCCTCTCCTTTTCCCTGAGGGCAACGGGGTCTCCTAGTGATGGGATGAGACTTGGAACCAGGCAGTAGTGTGGTGAGCAGGGCTGGTTGCATTACTTCTTTTTTATTTCCGAATAAACTGGTTCTGTGGCTGTTGGGGATGGGGAGGCTGACGTTGGTTTCTTTGATTCTTGGCCACTGAAGTTCAGCAAGGAATATGTAACTTCATGGATCTGAAAGGGATGAGAAGTGGTCAATTAAGTCAGTATCACAGGTCAGGCCCTTTCCTGGCCTCCTGTGATTAGGCAGCACCTGCTCTCACCACTTTTAAACTTCTAGCTTTGTTGAAGGACTTTTATTACCCATTATCTCTGCTTGCTGACATCCTTTCAGTGACCATTAGAAGAGATAGATTATGTATTCATACCATGGAAGAGGAGGATACAGCAATGAGAATGAACAACCACAAATACATACCACAATATGGATAAGTCTCACGAGACCATTTTGAACGAAAGAAACAACACACATATAAGGATATACTGTGCTTTTTAATGTAAGAGCATAAACAGGCAAAAATCATCTAGTGCATTGGAAGTCAGGATATGGTTACTCTTTGGAGGGAAGTGACTGGAGGGTTTTATTTTGAGGGGGATAACATGTTTTGTTTCTTCATTTCAGTGCTGCTTACAAGGGTATGCTCAATTCATGATAATTTATATATAATTAACATACTAGAGGCCCGGTGCACTAAATTTGTGCACTGGGGCGGGGGTCCCTCAGCGCAGCCTCTCTCACAGACCTGGAGCCCTCAGGGAATGTCCTACTGATTGCAGCATGTGCCTGGCTGATCAGGGGAAGGTGCCAGCCCTATCACCTGCTGTTGCTGCCACTGCCGGCCGCCACAGCCACCAAGTGTTTTCATCAACATGGACTCCAGTCTCTTCACCACAAAAAAATGACAACTTTCTTTAGGCATTTTCAAGATGTCTCCTTCATAGGATATGACATTTCTTTCTTTTTAAAAAAAAGATATTTTATTGATTTTTTACAGAGAAGAAGGGAGAGGGATAGAGAGTTAGAAACATCGATCAGCTGCCTCCTGCACACCTCCTACTGGGGATGTGCCCGCAACCAAGGTACATGCCCTTGACCGGAATCGAACCTGGGACCTTTCAGTCTGCAGGCCGACGCTCTATCCACTGAGCCTAACCGGTTTCGGCGACATTTCTTTCTTTCTTTTTTTTTTTAAATCTCACCTGAGGATATTTTTCCACTGATTTTTAGAGAGGGTGGAAGAGAGAGGGAAAGACAGAGAAACATCAATGTGAGAGGGACCCTTCAATTGGTTGCCTCCTGCATGAGCTCTGACCTTGGCCCTGGCCAGGAAGGAGCCTGCAAACTAGATACATGCCCTTGATCACAATCTAACCTGGACCCTGCGGTCCACAGGCTGAGGCTCTATCCACTGAGCCAAACTGGCTAGGCAGGATACGACATTTTGTAGCCCCTCCAGCAGCAGACCTTCTCCAGGAATGAGGTGGGAAAGCCCTAGATCACCTTCTTGGATTCTTATTACCCATGTTACCAAGAATACTGCAAGTGGTGTACAGGGAGCTTAGCCAATGAGCGGTAAAAAAAGGTGTTTCCTCTGCAGTTTACGTGCAGAAGCTGGACTGCTGGTGCGCTGTGTTGTGTCTCCACTCCGGGCCCGCCATCTGTGCGCACAGCCTCCTCCTGAGCCGGTTGCTACCGTTACGGTGTCTGGCTAATTTGCATATTATTATATATATATATATATATATATATATATATATATATATATATGCTTTTAGCACTTTTCAATACATATGTGTGCTGTATTGAAAGGCTAAATGAGAGAAGCTCAGTAACGTTATTATAAAGTGAAGGAGGAGAAACCAAGATGGCGGCATAGGTAAACACTGGAGTTCGCTGCCTCACACAACCACTTCAAAAATACAACTAAAAGACAGAACGGACATCATCCAGAACCACAGGAAGGCTGGCTGAGTGGAAATTATACAACTAGAAGGAAAGAGAAAAGCATACCGAGACCCAGAGGAGGAGCGGTGCGGAAGTAAAATACTAAGGTACAGAGGCACACGCAGAGTGGGCTGGCGGCTGAGGGCGAGGTTGTCTTTTTCAATTGGGAGGGAGTCTCAGGCTCTGAGCTCCAGTTCCGGGCGAGTCTTTGGGGACCCAGACTCATACGGGAGAAGCGGGACTGTCTGGCATCTGTTGGAACTCGAGGGCAGCTTCTTTTGGAGGTGCTTGCAGCGATTACCAGGACACTGAGAAGCAGAGTCTCTGAGGACAGGAATGAGAGCAGCCATAACTGCTCACTCCACCCTGTGGATCTCGTGGGACCCGCCCTGCCATGCCCAAGCCCTGCACAGAGGTTTTTGCTGGATAGCCTCAGGCAAAAGCTAGATTAGCACCTCCCTAGAGATCCAGGAGCGAGAGTCCCCAGTGGTCAGAGTGGGACCATCCAGTTTGCAGCTCCTCAGACCTTTAAAGGACACACTCGGGGGGCAGACCCAGTGAGCACCAAAGCCCCATTGAAGCAAGTCTTGCCCCGGAGGGGTGTCTCCAGCACAGAAGTTCTCCCACTGCAGACACAGCTGATTCTCACAGCCAATTGGCCTGGAAATCATTTCCTCCCAGTGTTAACTACAACAATCAAGGCTTAACTATAACAAGACTGTGCACAAAGCCCACAAGGGGGTGCACCAAGAGTGTCCTCCTCAGGTAATTGGGGAGGCTGAACCACTGGGCCCTCGAGGACACTTAGCACAGAAAACCACTTTATGAACACAGGGAAACATAAAAAATGCAGAGACAAAGAAACAGGACACAAATGACCGAAATGGAGGAAAGCAAACTACTGGATATAGAGTTCAAAACCACATTTTTAAGGTTTTTCAAGAACTTTCTAGAAGCCGCCTATAAATTTAGTAAGATCCTTGAAAAGACTGGTGAGACCGCCAATAAATGTAGTGAGGCCCTCAAGAAATCTAGTGAGACCCTCGAGGTTATGAAAAAAGACCAACTAGAAATTAAGCATACACTGACTGAAATAAAGGATATTATGCAGAGTTCCAATAGCAGAATAGAGGTTCGCAAGAATCAAGTCAACGATTTGAAATACGAAGAAGCAAAAAACACCCAACTGGAAAAGCAAAATGAAAAAAGAATACAAAAATACGAAGAGAGTGTAAGGAGCCACTGGGACAATTTAAAGCGTACCAACATCCGAATTATAGGGGTGCCAGAAGAAGAGAGAGAGCAAGATATTGAAAACCTATTTGAAGAAATAATGACAGAAAACTTCCCCTACCTGGTGAAAGAAATAGATTTACAAGTCCAGGAAGCGCAGAGAACCCCAAACAAAAGGAATCCAAAGAGGACCACACCAAGACACATCATAATTAAAATGCCAAGAGCAAAAGACAAAGAGAGAATCTTAAAAGTAGCAAGAGAAAGAAAGTCAGTTACCTACAAGGGAGTACCCATATGACTGTCAGCTGATTTCTCAACAGAAACTTTGCAGGCCAGAAGGGAGTGGCAAGAAATATTCAAAGTGATGAATGCCAAGAACCTACAACCAAGATTACTTTATCCAGCAAAGCCATCATTCAGAATTGAAGGTCAGATAAAGAGCTTCACAGATAAGAAAAAGCTAAAGGAGTTCATCACTACCAAACCAGTATTATATGAAATGCTGAAAGGTATCCTTTAAGAAGAAGAAGAAGAAGAAGAAGAAGAAAAGGTAAAGATACAAATTATGAACAACAAATACACATCTATCAACAGTGAATCTAAAAATCAAGTGAATAAATAATCTGATGAACAGAATGAACTGGTGATTATAATAGAATCAGGGGCATAGAAAGGGAATGGACTGACTATTCTTGGGGGGGGAAAGGGGTGTGGCGGATGCGGGAAGAGACTGAACAAAAATCGTGCACCTATGGACGAGGACAGTGGGTGGGGAGTGAGGGCGGAGGGTGGGGTGAAAACTGGGTCGAGGGGAGTAATGGGGAGAAAAAAGAGGAACAACTGTAATAATCTGAACAATAAAGATTTAATTAAAAAAAACTAAAGTGAAGGAACTAAGACCTCAGACCCATTGGAATGGACATTATCCTTTGACAGGAAGAACACGATCAGACTGAAGGTAGAGGAGGGAGAATGACCCAGTGCCTTCCTGATGTTGGGCACCATGCTGGTGCTTTGCATGTGTTATCTCATTTCATTTTTTCAGCTTCTCTCTAAAGTAGGCAGCATTTCGTGTTTACAGATGACAGCGTGAGGATCAGAGAGATCAAGTTACATGCCCAAGGTCACAGAGGAACTAAGAGTCACTGCCAGGATTCAAACTCAGGATGGGGGTAACTCCAGAGCCCACATTCTTGCATGGGGTAGACCCATGGGAGTAGTTAACCAATACACCTTGGTTTGTTGCTGCATTGAGGAACCTAGACTCAAACGTTTTCTCATTTGTGTTTTCAAGAGTAACTCATTCTCTATAGAGGTATATCCATGAGAAAATGAGCCAGTGCAACTGGCTGCACTTAGCTTGTTAGGTGAGCTGTCAGAGTGGCCCTGACCTGGGAGTTGAAAGAGTTAGCAATCCATGAAAATTCAAAACTGACTTATGATTTCACAGCCTTGATGTTCCTAGGCTGTTGTGATTTCTAGTTGAAGGAGGTGGAAGGTGGTGGGAGGGGAGTGGGATGTGGCCCATGATTACTTAAGGAAATTGCTTCTCTCAGATCTGTGGTCCAGACCCAGGGGGTTAGTACCAGCAGGAGGGGGTGGGGTTGAGGGGTGAGTGCGGCCGGATTAGTGACAGGGAGGCCTCAGTCCACTTCTGAATGTTTTTTCCAGCTCACAAGGTGTTGTTTTTGCCCAGTTGTGTTTCTCAGCAACAGGCACCAGTGGCAAGGAGGGGCATAGAGACCCACAGCACCCAGAGCACCACAAGACACAGAAAGTCTCACCAAAGGAGAGTGCCCACATCCGTAACAGAGGAGGAGGGGAAGGGGTAAGGTGAGGAATGGCTTTGGAAAACATGTCCATCTTACTCAGGCCTGCCAGGTCTGGCTGAGTGAGTCTCTCCCAGGGCTGGGTCTCAGAAGAATCTTTGTGACTAGAAGGGTGTGAGGACCTATGGCAACCTAAGGTTGGGAAGTGGAAATCCTCTCTAACATTTCAGAAGGTACTGAGTCCTTGGGACCAGGTTTCCTGCTAGGGCAGGGCACGTGGTGGAACACACCAGCTCTCACTGGTGATGGCTTTACTTACTGTGGTTGGAGGCTGAGGGTTTGTGCTCTGTGAGATCGCGCTGGTCGCTTGCCCTAAACAAATATCAGAGACTGTGACTGCTATTCCCAAGCACAGGCTCTTTGCTCCTTGAAGTAGGAAGGACACTGTCTGCTCATTTAGACCAGAGTCAGTATTGCCTTTCCTCCTAGGGCTCCTCTTCAGTGTACCCACCGTCCCTTCTAGAGTGCACTCCTTTCCTGCTGTCCTCACATTCACACAGATCCATATTTTTTATAAAAATCTTCATCGGATGTTTACTAATTTCAGAAAGAGGAAAGGGAGAGAGAGAGAGAGAGAGACCCCATCTGGGGATAGAATCCTCAACCTAGGTTTGTGTTCGACTGAGGATGGAACATGCAACCTTTCTATGGGACCATGTTCCAACCAACTGAGCCACCTGGCCAGGGCACAAAGGTCTATTCTTTATCAATTGCTTCTGAGCCTATTTCTACATGGACAACTTTCACTTTTGTCGATTCTTTCATTCTCATGTTAATTACTACCTAAGAGGCCTTTGGTGTCAGCTTTAATAGGAACATTCATGATGCGAGAGAATCATGCATCAGCTGCCTCCTCTGTGCCCCTTATTGGCGATTGAGCCCACAACCCTGGTATGTGCCCCGACTGGGAAATGAACTGTGACCTCCTGGTCCATGGGTGGACACTCAACCACTGAGCCACACAGACCAGGCTGGTTTCATGTATTTTTAAGGTTCTCTTCCTGTCCTGCCCCTCTTTTCTCCTTTTCCTATGATTGACAGAGCACAGGAGTTGCTTTCTCCTGCTCCTCTTTTCATTTGCTGATTTGTTTTTCTTCTTTGACCTTGGTTTCCATGACTGTAGGACCAAGAAACATAATCAGATCTGCCCACTCTAAACCACAGGGGGATGGGAATAACCATGTCCCAAAGAGAGTGGGGTACAGGAAGCTTGAAGACCAGGGAAGATGAGGCCTCAGGAATCAGTGCTGAGAAGCAGGGGTTTAGGAAGGAGGAGGAGCAGATCCAGGCCCAGAGACAGAGGGGAAGTCTCCTTCCCTCTCCCAAGCATGGTTGTTAGCTTTGGAGGAAGCGGGACAAGAGGGAAGGCCATCATACCATCCAGTCTTTATGAAAATCAGGAAGTACACCAGGACTACTATCAGAGCTCCACAAACCAGGACGCCAACCACGATGCCGACAATAGCCCAGGCTGAGAGGCCAGGACTTGGTAGTGTTGGATCATCTGTCATGGATAGAAAAGAGAAGAATGAGTGGAGGTGACATTATTTTACAGTGGGGGTGCCCTGGGAAACAACTCGCAACATGAAGTGGTCTCTACTTGTTCCTCCAAGGGAAAAAATGCCCCTAGGAGGGTTTCTATGATGTAAGTAACTGACTATATCCTTATAATTATTCTCTCTCACTATATTTCTAGGTTGGTGCCCAGACTTGCCACAATTCCATCCTGGCCTTTCTGCATGGAGATATGTTTGGAGCTTTGGAAATGTGAGAAAGCTGATGGCCATTTTTGTAAGTTATAACATCCCACCTTTCATGGTGGCATGTTTTTCTGCAACAGGTGTGGCTGCCACGAATATGTGCCAGTCAGGTCTCCTTGGTGGGGACTTAACTGATGGAAGGTGGTGAATGCACCACCTACTTTTCACAGATGTCCCCCGGGCTCCCAGCAGGCATCTGAAATAAGCCCAATGCTGTGAGCAATGGTTTTCATCTTGTGGGTAACTTTAGCTCAAGGACTCCCCATCAGCCTTGCAGATAATCTCTTAGAAGGCACTGTAGCCCTGGTGGGTGTGGCTCAGTGGTTGAAGAATTGTTCCCTGCACCAAAAGATCACTGGCTTGATTCCCAGTCAGGGCACATGCCAGTGTTGCTGACTGGATCCCCAGTGAGGGGTGTACAGGAGGCAGTTGATTGATAATTCTCTTTCTCTCTCTCCCTTCCTCTCTCTAATATTAAACACACACACACACACCACCACTACCACCACCACTACCAACAACAACAACATTAAAAGAACATGGCACTGGAGGTGTTCCCAACATTTTTTAAAATGAGAGCTGCTGGGGAAATGAAGGTATTGTCCATCCTGCTTCCCTTCACTACTTCCAGGGTTGAATTAAAAAAAAAATTAAAACAGGTCTCTTCCTGAGGCCTAACCCCCCAAATAAACCTAAAGGTGTCTTGTGCAGGAGAATTTTTTTCTATTCATGTTAGAGCAAAAATTTCTGCCAGCTCCTGTACCATTAAAAAAGAGTTTACATTTAAGGATGGTGGTAGCAAACCCAGAAGGCACACTGAACATAGGTTGTGGAAATGTTGCTTTTTAGGCAGTGTGTGACTCATCAGCTCTCTTTTCTAACCTGAAACAGTCATATGCTCTCCAACTACCCTGAAAGGGGTAAGTTTAATTTCTTGAGAAGTAAATGATTCCATCCCAAATAGTCACTACTAACACCTTTGTTTTGTTCCACGGCATTCCATCCTGGAAAGCAGGGATGCTTGAGGGGGCCTAGCAGAGAGATGGTGCACTGGGAAGTGATAGGTTCTCATCTCATAGACCCACAGCTTGGCTCATGGAGAAAGACCACATTTTAGGAAGCCCTGGTGGCAGAGTTAAAGGGCAGTCTCCTCGTTTCCTCTTGTGAAAATAATGGGTTGGGAATCACAGGTATTGATCCTTGATGATCTTTATGGGCAATTGGGAGTGGTAGGGTGGAGGGATCTTTACTTCCATCGTCACCGAACCCGAAGAGTTTGTGTTCCTTTGACTTTTGCATGGGATCCACAGTGATTCTAGGAAGAAAACACTCACTACCCTAGGACTATTTTTGTCTTAAGCTGTTCTCTAGAGTTAGTTGAGACCTTTAAACCAGTATGTTGAAATGTTGTATATCAAAGACCACCTATGACAGAATTCTTTGGGATGTTTTCTAAAAATGCAAACTTCTGGGTCCCACTCCAGACATTCTGAATCAGAACTTTTATGGGCAGAGCCTTGGAATCTGAAATTTTAACAAGCACCCTAAAGATTTCCTGTGAAAACTAAAGTTTGAAAATAATTGTCTAAAGGGGGCAGAACTTCAGCAGTTTTCTTCTTCAGTTTGCCAAGAGAATCCTAAACAGTAATGTTATATCCTTTAAATGTTCTCTAAGTATTCTTATATAATAATCATTCATAGTTTCAAAACTTTTCAGTCAGATGGTTTGCTGTGTTCCAAAGTTAATTCACAAAAATTAATAAACAAACAAACAAAGAACAACAAAACAAGATGGCACTGCAACCTAAATCTTTCTTTTCTTTCTCCTACACAGTAACCAGATCTGCATCCTTGCCCAAGGAATCTTCCAGGTTCCTCCCACTTCCATCCCACTTTCTTTCCTTCACAGGGATTTTCTTCCAAATAAATATTTGTATGTCTAATTCCATCGTGGCTGCCTGTCAGATGATGAAAATTAACAAACCAGGCTTGAAACTTTGCATTCAACTGCTTTTCTTTTCCTATATTTTGTCAGTAAATATGTCCCAATGATTTTTTTGTGTAATTTAAATCATTTTGCACCTGTGTCTTTTAAGAAAAATTTCTGTTGCCCTCACTAGTGAACTCAAGATTAAGGATTAATATTAATTTAACTGCTGTTATGGGGTACTTACTATGTGCCAGGCTCTGTGCTAAGTACTTTAGTTGTATCTCATCTGATTCATATAATAACCCTGTCAGACATTATTTCTGTTTTACTGATGAAAAAATTGAGGTTCAGAGTGGTGAAAAATTTACCCAAAGTCATATGATTAGTAAGGGGTGGATCCTTGACTCTAGGACTACTGATTTCATAGAGGCTAGTGATAATAGAAGTAATAATAACAGCTAATGTTGTGGAACATTTCTGCTGTGTGTGACATTTTGCTAAGGGTTTGATTCAATAGCACATTAAATACTTAAAACAATACCATGAAGCAGGTACTCTTATTGTAATTTTCTGTTGTGGAATATGAGGCTCAGATAAGTTGAGACTCTTGTGCAAGAAATTGGCAATTGTAAATGCTTACTTTAAAAGGGAAGAAAGATCTCAAATAAGCAACCTAACTCTACAACAAAAGGAACTAGAGAAAGAACAAACTAAATTCTCATAAAGATTAGAGTGGAGATAGATAAATTACAGAATAGAAAAACAATAGAGGCAATCAATGAAATGAAAAGTTGGTTCCTCAATAGAGATTAACAAAATGACAAACCTTAACCTAGATTGACTAAGAAAAAAGTGAGAAGACTCAAATTATTAAAATCATAAATAAAAGTGGGTACATTATTACCAATTCTATAGAAATAATAAGAATTATAATAGTACTATGAATAATTGTATGACAAGAAATTGGATGACTTAGATGAAATGGACAAATTCCTGGGAACACAAAACCTTACCAAGATGGAATAACAAAGAAATAGAAAATATGAATAGACCTATAAATAGTAAGGAGATTGAATCAAGGTAAGCATTTGACAAAAGTCAGCATCCTTTCATGATAAAAATGCTCCAACTAGGAATAGAAGGAAATTACGCCAACATTATAAAGACCATTTATGACAAAACCACACCTAACATGACTCTCAATTGTGAAAGTCTAAAAGCTTTTTCCTAAGATCAGGCAGAAAGATCAGCCTTCTTTTGCTATTTCTACTCAAAACAGTATTGGAAGTCCTAGCCAGCAAGTAGAATGAGAAATAAAAGGAATCCAAATTGGAAAAGGAGGTGTAAAATTATGTCTGTTTGCATATAATATAATCTTCTATGTAGAAAACCCTAAAGTCTCACAAAAATTGTTGGAACTAATAAACAAGTTCGGCAAAGCTGCAGGATACTAAATCAACAGGTATGCCCTAGCCTGTTTGGCTCAGTTGGTAGAGCCTCAGCCTGCAGACTGAAAGGTCCCGGGTTCAATTCCGGTCAAGGGCATGTACATTGGTTGTGGACTCATACCCAGTAGGGGGTGTGCAGGAGGCAGCTGATCGATGTTTCTCTCTCATCAATGTTTCTAACTCTCTATCCCTCTCCCTTCCTCTCTGTAAAAAATCAATAAAATATATTACATCAACAGGTAAAAATAAGTTGCGCTTCTATATATGAACAATGAACAATTCAGATAGAAAATTAAGAAAATGCCATTTAGAAAAATGGCGGCGGTATAGATGGACATGTCCAGTGCCTTGTCCCAGAGCAGATAGAGTGAGCAGCTGAAATGAGTAACATCCAGCTCGATTTGGCAAAGGAGATTCAGCTGGGAGATGGTTTGCAGCCAGGAAAGGCAGAGGACTCCTGGAAAAAGGTAAAACCAAGGCTCTGGGAAGGATAATCTGCCAGACCTCTGAGGCCTGAGGATCAGAGGGAATCCACACGGTACCGGCGCCGAGCCACGTCCCTTGGGACAGGCAAAGTGGAAAGAAGGTGCTACAGAGTGAGCCTCATAACCAGACATCTGGAGAGGAAACTCCATCCACGAATGGGTCTATAACACCCCAGACCCAACTACAGAGGCAGGAAGAAGACGTCAGTGAGGGAGAGAGTGGCACTGCAACCACACAAGCAGCAGTCACGTGAGCAGTCCACTCCTGTCCAAGGAGCAGCAGCCCTGTGAGCAGCCTGCCCTAGGCCTAAGAGTAGAAGCCTCACGTGACCTGCCCCTGTCCAAGGAGCAGCAATGATGTGAGCAGCCTGCTCCCTCGTCCCAGGAGCAGCAACCATGTGAGCGATATGACCTGTCTGAGGAGCAGCAGCCACACGAGCAGCCTGCCCATGATTGAGGAGCAGCAGCCCCACACAGCCTGCCCCCATCCAAGGAGCATCAGCTGCACAGCCCACACCCTGCTCCTGTCTGAGGAGCAGTAGGTGTGCGAGAAACCTGCCCACATCTGAGGAGCAGCAGCTGCACGAGCAGCCTGCCCCCATATGAGGAGCAGTAGTGGTGTGAGCAGCCCATACCCATATGAAGAACAGCAGTGCCGAGAGCAACCTGCCCCCATTGAAGGAGCAGCAGCCACATGTGCAGCTCGCTCCCACCCGAGGAGCAGCAGCCACACGGGCAGACCACCCACATCTGAGGAGTGACAGCCTCAGCCCACACTGGTCCAAGGAGCAGCAGCCACATGCAGTCTGCACCTATTTGACGAGCAACAGCTGGGTGGGCATCCCAACCCCATCTGAGGAACAACAACCCGCACCCGTCGGAGGAGCAGTAGCCCTATAAGCAACCTACCCATGTCCAAAGAGCGGCAGCCTCATGAGCAGCCTGCCCTATCTGAGGAACAGCAGTAGCGTGCAGCCAGCCCCAATCCAAGGAGCAACAGCCACGTGAGCAGTCCACACTCATCTGAGGAGCAGAAGCCATGTGAACAGCCTACTCCTGTCCAAGGAGCAACAGTCATGGTCAGCCCACCCCCATTTGAGGAGCAGCAGCCTCTTGATCAGCCCACCCCTGTCAAAGAAACAGCAGCGGTGCGAGCAGCCTTCCTCACAAGCCAGAGGAGACACCACTGCTGTAAACAGCACCCACCAGAGGTGCTGCTGCCAACTGAGGAGCAGCCACTACTGCAACTACTTGAGGAGCAACTGCAGCCTGAGGAACCACTGCCACCCAAGGAGCAGCCCCGGAACGACTCGACATCTAGATCAGTAGGTGAGACCAAAAATGGGTAGACAAAGAAACCCCCAAAAGAAAGAAAAGAAGGACTAGCCAGAAAAGCAGCTAAGTGAAACAGAGGCATGCAATATGTCAGAAAAAGAATTCAGAATAAGGGTCCTAGAGTGCATAAACCAGATGGAGAAAAAAAAAATCAACAACTTATGTAAGAATCAGGAAGAAATAGATAAAAAAATCAATAACTTATGTAAGAATCAAGAAAAAATGAAGAGTTATATAGCTGCAATAAAAAGCATAATGGAAAGTTTCTAGAGTAGACTAGGAGAAGCAGAAGACCGAATTAGCAAATTAGAAGACAGGGAAGCAAAATGCACCCAAACTGAACTGCAATTTGGAGAAAATAAATGAAAAGACAGTAGGAGAGCCAAAGGGAGCTATGGGACAACATGAAACGAAGCAATATACAAATAATAGGGGTGCCAGTACAACAGGAAGAGGAACAAGGGTTAGAAAACCTATTGGAAGAAATATTGTCAGAAAACTTCCCCGAGGTGGGGAAAAAAAAAGTAAAACAAGCACAGACTCCCAAACAAGATGAACCCAAAAAGACCCACACCAAGACAAATCATAATTACCATGGCAAATGTTCAGGACAAAAAGAGAATCTTAAAGGCTGCAAGAGAGAGACAGAAAGTTACATACAAGGGATCTCCTATTAGAATATCAGCTGAATTCTCAACAGAAACACATCAGGCCAGAAAAGAATGGACAGAAATTTACAAAGTGATGCAAAGCAAGGAACTGAATCCAAGAATACTCTTTCCAGCAAGGCTATCATTCAAAATTGAAGGGGGAATAAGAAGCTTCCCAGACAAAAAAAGGCTAAGGGAGTTTATCACCACCAAGCCAGCAATGCAAGAAATGCTAAAGGGACTGGTGTAAAAAGAAGAAATAAAAAGCTCAGAAAGAAAACAGCCACACACACAAAAGAAATGGCTACAAACAAGTACCTCTCAATAATAACTTTAAACGTAAACGGACTAAATGCTCCAATCAAAAGACATCGAGTGGCTGAATGGATAAAAAAAACATGACCCATATATTTGCTGTCTACAAGACACCCACCTTAGAATAAGGGACTCACACAAACTGAAAGTGAAGGGTAGAAAAAATGACTTTCAGGCAAATGGAAATGAAAAAAAAGCTGGGGTAGCATTACTTATATCTGACAAACTAGACCTCAAAGTGAAGGCCATAACAAGAGATAAGGAAGGCCACTTCATAATACTAAAGGGATCGATACAACAAGAGGATATAACCCTGATAAACATATATGCACCCAATGCAGGAGTACCCAAATACATAAAAAAAAAACCTCCTGGAAGATATCAAGGGAGAGATCGACAACAATACAATCATAGTAGGGACTTACCACTGACATCACTGGATAAATCCTCTAGACAAAAAATCAACAAAGAAACATCAATCCTAAATGACTCACTAGATCAGATGGACTTCATTGACATCTTCAGAACATTTCACCCCAAAGCCACGGAGTATACATTCTTCTCAAGTGCACATGGGACATTTTCAAAAATAGACCACATATTGGGTCACAAGCAAAGTCTCACCAAATTCAAGAAGATTGAAATCATACCAAGCATCTTCTCAGACCACAATGGCATATTATTAGAAATAAACTATAATAAAAAACAATCCACAACACTCAAACACTTGGAAGCTGAATAGCATGTTATTAAATATTGATTAGGTTACCAATGAGATCAAAGAAGAAATTAAAAACATCCTGGAAACTAATGACAATGAAAACACAATAATCCAAAACCTATGGGACACAAAGAAAACAGGCCTGAGAGGGAAGTTTATAGCTCTACAGGCCTACCTCAACAAACAAGAAAAAATGGTAGTAAATCATCTAACTCTACACCTCAAAGAAAGCAACAAGAAAAGGCCAGAGTGAGCAGAAGGAAGGAGATAATAAAGATTAGAGCAGAAATAAATGACATAGAGAAATTACAAAAAAATTACAAAAGGTCAATGAAACCAAAAGCTGGTTCTTTGAAAGGATAAACAAGATTGATGAACCTCTAGCCAGGCTCACCAAGAAGCAAAGAGAGAGGACCCAAATAAACAAAATCAGAAATGAAAGAGGAGAAATAACAACTGACGTCACAGAAATACAAATGATTGTTAAAAATACTATGAACAACTCTATTCCACCAAACTAGATAATCTGGAGGAAATGGACATATTCCTAGAAAAATACAACATTCCAAAACTCAATCAGGAAGAATCTAAAAATCTCAATAGGCCAATAACTATGGAAGAAATTGAAGCAGTTATTAAAAAGCTTCCAGGAAACAAAAGCCCAGGACCAGACGGCTTCCCAGGGGAGTTTTACCAAACATTCAAGTGAAAACTAAAACCTATCCTCCTCAGACTATTCCAAAAAATTCAAGAGGAAGGAACACTTCTAAGCTTATTCTATGAAGCCAGCATCACCCTAATACCAAAACCAGATAAAGAGAATTACAGGCCAATATCCCTCATGAACATAGATGCCAAACTCCTCAACAAAATCTTAGCAAATCGATCCAGCATTACATCAGAAAGATCATACACCATGACCGAGTAGGATTTATCCCAGGGATGCAAGGATGGTACAATATCCAAAAATCAATAAACGTGATACATCACATAAACAAATTGAAAGGAAAAAAAACAACAGAGTCATATCAATTGATGCAGAAAAAGCATTTGACAAAATCCAACACCCATTTTTGATAAAAACTCTCAGCCATGTGGGAATAGAAGGATCATACCTCAACATAATAAAAGCCATATAAGACAAACCCACAGCTAACATCATACTCAATGGACAAAAACTAAGCCCTTAAGAACAGGAACAAGACAGGGATGCCCACTCTCACCACTCCTGTTTGACATAGTACTGGAAATATTAGCCATTGCAACTAGGCAAGAAGAAGAAATAAAAGGCATCCAAATTGGAAAAGAAGTAAAACTGTCCTTATTTGCAGATGACATGATATTGTACATAAAAACCCTAAAGACTCCATCAAAAAACTACTAGACTTAATACATGAATTTGGCAATGTAGCAGGATACAAAATTAACGCCAAGAAATCTATGGCATTTCTATACACCAATAGTGAACTTACAGAACTAGAGACTATAGAAGCAATCCCATTTACCACTACACCAAAAAAATTAAGATACCTAGGAATAAACTTAACTAAAGAGGTAAAAGACCTCTACTCAGAAAACTACAGGAAGTTGAAAAAAGAGATAAAGTAAGATATAAACAGATGGAAGAACATACCATGTTCTTGGATTGGTAGAATCAACATCATTAAAATGTCCATACTACCCAAAGCAATCTATAAATTCAACGCACTTCCCATTAAAATACCAACGGCATATTTCACAGACCTAGAACGAACTCTCCAAAAATTTGTCTGGAATAAAAAAGACCCTGAATAGCCACAACGATCCTGAGAAAGAAGAACAAAGTAGGTGGGATTTCAATACCAGATATCAAGCTGTATTACAAAGCCACTGTTCTCAAAACTGTCTGGTACCAGCATAAGAACAGACATATAGATCAATGGAATAGAATAGAGAACCCAGAAATCGACCCGAACCAATATGCTCAATTAATATTTGACAAAGAAGGCAAAGAACATACGATGGAGTCAAGACAGTCTCTTCAATAAATGGTGTTAGGAAAATTGGACAGATACATGCAAAAAAATGAAACTAGACCACCAACTTACACAATTCACAAAAATAAACTCAAAATGGATAAAGGACTTAAATGTAAGACGGAAACCATAAAAATACTAGAGGAATCCAAAGTCAACAAAATCTCAGACATATGCCAAAGCAATTTCTTCACCAATACAGCTCCTAGGGCATTAGAAACTAAAGAGAAAATAAACAAATGGGACTACATCAAAATAAAAAGCTTCTGCACAGCAAAAGAAACCACCAACAAAACAACAAGAAAGCCCACTGCATGGGAAAACATATTTGCCAATGTTATCACTGATAATGGTTTAATCTCCAACATTTATAGGAAATTCATACAACTTAACAAAAGGAAGATAAACAATCCAATCAAAAAAATGGGCAAAGGACCTAAATAGACACTTTCCAAAAGAGGACATTCAGAAAGCCAAAAGACATATGAAAACATGCTCAAAGTCACTAATCATCCGAGAGATGGAAATCAAAACAACAATGAGGTACCATCTCACACCTGTCAGAATGGCTATCATCAACAAATCAACAAACGACAAGTGCTGGAGAGGATGTGGAGAAAAGGGAATCCTTGTGCACTGCTGGTGGGAATGCAGACTGGTGCAGCCACTATGGAAGACAGTATGGAGTTTCCTCAAAAAGTTAAAAATGGAACTCCCATTTGACCCAGTGATCCCACTTCTAGGAATATATCCCAAGAAACCAGAAACACCAATCAGAAAGTATATATGCATCCTTATGTTCATAGCATCACAACTTACCATAGCTAAGATTTGGAAACAGCTAAGTGCCCATCACCAGATGAATGGATTGAAAACAGTGCTACATCTACACAATGGAATACTATACTACTGTAAAAAAGTAGGAATTCTTACTATTTGCAACAGCATGGATGGAACTGGAGAGCATCATGCTAAGTGAAATAAGCCAGTCAATGAAAGAAAAATACCATACGATCTCACTCATTTATGGATAATAAAGACTATTATAAACTGATGAACAAAAATAGATACAGAGGCAGAGCAGCATCGAACAGACTGTCAAACTACAGCAAGAAGGCCAGGGAGGGTTGGGGGCAGGGGTAAGAGATCAACTGAAGGACTTGTATGCATGCATATAAGCATAACCAATGGACACGAGATACTGGGGGGTAGGGGAGGCCGAGGGAAGGTCAAGGGGAAAAAAAAAGAAACATATGTAATACTCTTTGTAATACTTTAAGCAATAAAACAAAATTTAAGAAAAGAAAAAAATGCCATTTACAGTAGCATAAAAAAGAATAAAATACTTAGGAATTAATCACAGATATGAAAGACTTATATACTGAACAATTATTAAAAAACATTGCTGGAAAAATATGGGAAGACATTCTGTGTTCATGGATTGGAAGACTTCATATTGTTAAGATGACAATACTGCCCAAAGTGATCTACAAATTCAATGCAATCCCTATCAATATCCCAATGACATTTTTGGGGCAAAAATAGAAAAATCCATCCTGAAATTCATATGGAATTTCAAGAGACCCCCAATAGCCAAAACAAACTGGAAAAAGAACAAAGTTGAAGGATTCATACTTCCTTATTTCAAAATTTACTACAAAGCTTTAGTAGTAAAAACAGTGTGGTACAGACATATAGAAATGGATTAGAAAGCCCAGACAGAAATAAACCCTCATATATATGGTCAAATGATTTTGATAAGAGTACCAAGACCTTCCCTGGCAGGTGTGGCTCAATTGTTCAGAGCATCATCCCATACACCAAAAGGTGGTGTATTCCTGGCCAGGAAACATTACCCAGGTTGTTGGTTTGATCTCTAGGTGGGGCATGTGCAGGAGGCAGCTGGTACATGTTTCACTCTTACATCAATGTTCTCTCTTTCTCTCTCTCTCTCTCTCTCTCTCTCTCTCTCTCTCTCTCTCATCAATTAAAAAGAAAAAAAGAGTGCCAAGACTATTCAAGAAGGAAAGCACAGTTTTATCAAGAAATGGTACTGGGAACATAAGGTATCCATCAAAAGAATGAGTTTGAACTACTTAACACCATATACAAAAAATTAACTTACAATGGACCAAAATTCTAAGTGTGAAAGCTAAACTTAAAAAAACTCTTAAAAGAGGAAAAACCAAGATGGCGGCATAGGTAAACACTGGAGATTGCTGCTTAGCACAACCATTTCAAGAATACAACTAAAAGATGGAACAGACATCATCCAGAACCACAGGAAGGCTGGCTGAGTGGAAATTCTACAACTAGAAGGAAAGAGAAAAGCATACCGAGACTCAGAGGAAGTGTGGTGCGGAAGTAAAGTACAGAGGTACAGAGGCGCACGCGGAGAGGGCTGGCAGCTGAGGACACGGTTATCTTTTTCAATCGGAAGGGAGTCTCAAGCTCTGAGATCCAGTTCTGGGCGAGTCTCTGGGGACCCAGACTCATACGGGAGAAACTGGATTGTCTGGCATCAGTTGGAACTCGAGGGCAGCTTTCTCTCAGAGGTGCTTGCAGTGATTGCTGGGACACTGAGAAGCAAAGCCTCTGAGGGCAGCCATAGCTTCTTGCTCCGCCCTGTTGATCCCCTGGGACCTCTGACCCGCCCAAGCTGTGTGCCGGCTTTTGCACATGAAAGGCCTGGCCTCTGCAATCTGAAAATTACCTCACAAACTTGCAGCTGGCCCAAGCCCCACGGAAACTTGCATTACTTCACAGCTGAGTTCCTGCTGGGTAGCCTCAGGCAGAAGTTAGATTAGCACCTCCTTAGAGATCCAGGAGCCAGTGTGCCCGGTGGGCAGCGTGGGAACATACAGATTGTAGCTCCTCGGATACATAAAGTACACACTCAGGGGGCAGACTCAGTGAGCACCAAAGCCCCACTGAAGCAAGTCTTGCCCTGGATGGGGTGTCTCCAGCACAGAAGTTCTCCCACTGCAGACACAGCTGATTCTCACAGCCAATGGGCCTGGAGGTCAATTCCTCCCAGTGATACCTACAACAATCAAGGCTTAACTACAACAAGACTGTGCACAAACCCCACAAGAAGGTGCACCAAGAGTGTCCACCTCAGGTAATTGGGGAGGCTGAGCCACTGGGTCCTATAGGACACCTAGCACAGAAAGCCACTCTATCAACACAGGGAAGCATAAAAAATGTGGAGACAAAGAAACAGGACACAAATGACAGAAATGGAGGAAAGCAAACTACTGGATATAGAGTCCAAAACCACACTTTTAAGGTTTTTCAAGAACTTTCTAGAAACCGCTGATAAATTTAGTAAGACCCTCAAAAAGTCTGGTGAGGGGAAAACCAAGATGGCAGCATAGGTAAACACTGGAGATTGCTGCCTCACAAAACCACTTCAAAAATACAGCTAAAAGACGGAACAGACATCATCCAGAACCACAGGAAGGCTGGCTGAGTGGAAATTCTACAACTAGAAGGAAAGAGAAAAGCATACCGAGACTCAGAGGAGGTGTGGTGTGGAAGTAAAATACAAAGGTGCGGAGGGTCATGCGGAGAGGGCTGTCCGCTGAGGACACGATTGTCTTTTTCAATCGGGAGGGAGTCTCAGGCTCTGAGTTCCAGTTCCGGGCGAGTCTCTGGGGACCCAGACTCATACGGGGAGAAACTGGACTGTCTGGCATTGGTTGGAACTTGAAGGCAGCTTTCTCTCGGAGGCGCTCACAGTGATTGCCCGGGCATCTGAGGGCAGGACTGAGAGCAGCCATACTGCTCACTCCGCCCGCCCTGTTGATCCCCTGGGACCCCACCCCGCCCAAGCCGTTCATGGAGGCTTTTGCATATGAAAGGCCCAGCCCATTGTAGGCAAAGGCTAGATTAGCACCTCCCCAGAGGACAGAAGTTTTCCACACAGCTGATTCTCACAGCCAATCGGCCGGGTGGTCAAATCCCTCTAGTATTAACTACAACAATTAAGGTTTAACTAGAACATGACTGCGCACAAAGACCACAAGGGGGTGCACCAAGAAAGCATAAAAATGCGGAGACAAAAAAACATGACAGAAATGGAGGATATGGAGCTAAAAAACGCAATTTTGAGGGCTTGCAATAAACTTGAGGAGAGCCTCACAAAAACTAATGAGACCCTCGATGCTACAATAAAGAAACTAGAAATTAAGCATACACGGACTGAAATAAAGAATATTATACCCAATAGCAGACCAGAGGAGCGCAAGAATCAAGCCAAAGATTTGAAATACGAAGAAGCAAAAAACACCCAACCGGAAAAGCAAAATGAAAAAAGAATCCGAAAATACGAAGATAGTGTAAGGAGCCTCTGGGACAGCTTCAAGCGCACTAATATCAGAATTATTGGGGTGCCAGAAGATGAGAGACAGCAAGATATTGAAAACCTATTTGAAGAAATAATGGCAGAAAACTTCCCCCACCTGGTGAAAGAAATAAACTTACAGGTCCAAGAAGCGCAGAGAACCCCAAACAAAAGGAATCCAAAGAGGACCACACCAAGACTCATCATAATTAAAATGCCAAGAGCAAAAGACAAAGAGAGAATCTTAAAAGCAGCAAGAGAAAGAGACTCAATTACCTACAAGGGAATACCCATACGACTGTCAGCTGATTTCTCAGCAGAAACTTTGCAGGCCAGAAGGGAATGGCAAGAAATATTCAAAGTGCTGAATACCAAGAACCTACAACCAAGAGTACTTTATCCAGCAAAGCTATCATTCAGAATTGAAGGTCAGAGAAAGAGCTTCACAGATAAGGAAAAGCTAAAGGAGTTCATCACCACTAAACCAGTATTATATGAAATGCTGAAAGGTATCCTTTAAGAAGAGGAAGAAGAAAA
The DNA here is from genome assembly GCF_000147115.1 of Myotis lucifugus. NCBI lineage: Eukaryota > Metazoa > Chordata > Mammalia > Chiroptera > Vespertilionidae > Myotis > Myotis lucifugus. The sequence continues at coordinate 845,324 of NW_005871469.1, read as the reverse complement.
AGGTAAAGATACAAATTGTGAACAACAAACATGCATCTATCAACAAGTGAATCTAAGAATCAAGTGAATAAATAATTTGATGTACAGAATGATCTGGTGATTATAATGAATCAGGGACATAGAAAGGGAATGGACAGACTATTCTTGGGGGGGAAAGGGGAATGGGAGATGCGGGAAGAGACTGGACAAAAATCGTGCACCTATGGATGAGGACAGTGGTGCGGGGGTGAGGGCGGAGGATGGGAGGGGAACCGCTTGGAGGGGAGCTATGGGGGGAAAAAAGAGGAACAACTGTAATAATCTGAACAATAAAGATTTAATTTTAAAAAAAGTCTGGTGAGACCGCCGATAAATGTAGTGAGGCCCTCAAGAAATCTAGTGAGACCCTCGAGGTTATGAAAAAGGACCAACTAGAAATTAAGCATATACTGACTGAAATAAAGGATATTATACAGACTCCCAACAGCAGACCAGAGGATCACAAGAATCCAGTCAAAGATTTGAAATACGAAGAAGCAAAAAACACCCAACCGGAAAAACAAAATGAAAAAAGAATACAAAAATACGAAGAGAGTGTAAGGAGCCTCTGGGACAGCTTCAAGAGTACCAACATCCGAATTATAGGGGTGCCAGAAGAAGAGAGAGAGCAAGATATTGAAAACCTATTTGAAGAAATAATGACAGAAAACTTACCCTACCTGGTGAAAGAAATAGACTTACAAGTCCAGGAAGCGCAGAGAACCCCAAACAAAAGGAATCCAAAGAGGACCACACCAAGATACATCATAATTAAAATGCCAAGAGCAAAAGACAAAGAGAGAATCTTAAAAGTAGCAAGAAAAAGAAAGTCAGTTACCTACAAGGGAGTACCCATATGACTGTCAGCTGATTTCTCAACAGAAACTTTGCAGGCCAGAAGGGAGTGGCAAGAAATATTCAAAGTGATGAATGCCAAGAACCTACAACCAAGATTACTTTATCCAGCAAAGCCATCATTCAGAATTGAAGGTCAGATAAAGAGCTTCACAGATAAGAAAAAGCTAAAGGGGTTCATCACCACTAAACCAGTATAATATGAAATGCTGAAAGGTATCTTTTAAGAAGAGGAAGAAGAAGAAAAAGGTAAAGATACAAATTATGAACAACAAATACACATCTATCAACAAATGAATCTAAAAATCAAGTGAATAAATAATCTGATGATCAGAATAAACTGATGATTATAATAGAATCAGGGGCATAGAAAGGGAATGGACTGACTATTCTTGGGGGGGAATGGGGTGTGGCGGATGCGGGAAGAGACTGGACAAAAATCGTGCACCTATGGATGAGGACAGGGAGTGGGGTGAGGGCAGACGGGGGGCGTGGGAACCGGGTGGAGGGGAGCTATGGGGGGGAAAAAAGAGGAACAACTGTAATAATCTGAACAATAAAGATTTAATTTTAAAAAAACTCTTAAAAGAGATCATATTATATTGGAATTGTCAATGAATTTTTGGATAGGAAACTAAAAGCACAAGTAACAAAGAATAATAGATAAATTGGACTTTATCAAAATTTTAAAAATTGTGTTTATGAAAGTACAGTGTTAACAAAGAAAAAAGAACACACAAAATGGACAGAAATATTTGAAAATCATATATCTGATAAGGGATTAATATACAGAATATATAAGTAACTATTACTCAACAACAACAACAAAACAATTGGATTTTTTTTAAAATATATTTTTATTGATTTTTTACAGAGAGAAAGGGAGAGAGATAGAGAGTCAGAAACATCAATGAGAGAGAAACATCGACCAGCTGCCTCCTGCACACCGCCCACTGGGGATGTGCCTGCAACCAAGGTACATGCCCTTGACCGGAATCGAACCTGGGACCTTTCAGTCTGCAGGCCGAAGCTCTATCCACTGAGCCAAACCGGTCTTGGCAACAATCGGATTTTTAAAAGGCCAGAGGGACCTAGCAGGTTTGGCTCAGTGGATTGAGCATCGGCCTGTGGACTGAAGGGTCCCGGGTTTGATTCCATTTAAGGGCACATGCCTGGGTTGTGGGCTCCATCCCAGTGAGGGTCGTGCCCGTGGCAGCTTATTGGTGATTCTCTCTCATCATTGATGTTTCTATCTCTCCCTCTCGCTTCCTCTCTGAAATCAATAAAAATATTTTTAAAAATGGCCAGAGGAACTGAATACAAATGTCTTCCAAAAAGATGTAGAAATGGACAAAAAGCACATGAAAAGATGCTCAGCATCACTAATCATTAGAGAAATGCAAATCAAAACCACCATGAGATAACACCTCACACCCATTGAGATGGCTATTACAAAAAACCCAAGACCACCCAGAAAACAATGTGTTGGCAAGGATGGGGAAAACTGGAACGTCTATGCATTGCCAGCAGGAATATTTAATGGTGCAGCCACTATGGAAAATGGCGTGGCAGTTCCTCAAGAAATTGAACAAAAATTACTATTTGATCCAGTAATTCTACTTCTGGGTAAATACTCAAGAAAATTGAAAGCAGGGATTTGAAAAGGTATTTGTACACCTTGTTCATAGCAGGATTATTCACAATAGACAATAGGTAGGAACAAGCCATAATTCATAGACAGATGAATGATAAACTAAATGGGATGGATACATGCAACAGAATATTATTCAGCCTTAAAAAGGAATGGAACTGTGATATATGCTACAACCTGGATGAAACTGAAGACATTATGCTAATTTTAAAAAGCCAACACAAAAGGACAAATATCACATGATTCCATTTATATAAAGTAACTAGAATAGTCATATTCATAGAAACAGAAGTAGAATGGTGGCTTCCAGGGGTTGGGGTTGGGGATTGGAGAGCTATTGTTTAATGGGTACAGAGTTTTAGTGTGGTAAGATGAAAACGTTCCTGATGGATAGTGGTAATGATTGCACAACAATGTGAATGTACTTAATGCCACTGAAGTGTACACTTAAAAGTGAAAATGGTAAATTTTGTGTATAGTTTATCACATAAAAAATGAGCACAAAAAAATAACCTTGTGCAAGGTCACAGTGAAGGCCAGACCCAGATTCGGAAACTGAGCTCTTAACCACTTTGCCATTCTGTTTACTGTAATGTCTCCTGATGGACATTCTGTCCCTGTGACTTCTGTCCATTTGTCACACCATTGGTAAGAGCAATCCTCCCAGGGAGACGTAGGATGGGGCAAGGGGTCACTTACATTGTACATCCAGCCTGCAGGGGTCACTTTTGCTGGAACTGACGGGGTTGAAGACCTCACACTGATGACCCCCAGCGTCCTCCCTCCTGACGGGGTTTATGGTGAGGGTGCTGTTGCCCTGGGACAGCTTCATCCTGTCCTTGTGAGGTAGAATCTGGTTCTTGAAGAGCCACCGGATGGAGATGCCCTTGTCATTTGTGAGGCAGGTCAGGACCACGGCGTCCTTATGCTCTGTGACTCTGGCATTGCTGGCTCGGATGGAGGGCTTTCCCACGGGCTCTGTGGAGAACAGAGGAGGTGACTGACTGAGAGTGGGCCCCTTCCTCAGAGATGTCAGCCACTCACAGTCCACAGTGATCTCTATAAGGGTCACCAGAGGAGGACTCTGACCTCTGCAGGGTGAGGATCTTTGTTCAGATGACAGTCTGTAAGGAGAGGGCTATACCTCCCCTCTGCCCTCCAGATCACCTCAGAATGACTCCTGACCTGTCTCCCTGGACATCTGTAGTATCAGCACCAGGAACCTCTTATAAGACCACGCGTCCAGTTTCCTCAATATTAGTTGGAATTTTCCATCCATTGACTTTTAAAAAATATATAGTTTTACTGATTTCAGAGGGGAAAGGATTGGGAAAAGAGAGATAGAAATGTCATTGATGAGAGAGAATCATTGATTGGCTGCCTCCCTCACATTCCCTACTCAGGATCAAGACCCAGAATATGTCTTGACTGGAAATCGAACCATGACCTCCTGGTTCACAGGTCAGTGGTCGGAGCTCAACCACTGAGCCACATCAGCTGGGCTCCACCAATTGACTTTTGTGTGACTCTTTCCCAGACCTTTCTGTGAGTTTCTAAATAGTCACACCCCCTCTTTAGTATAGTGGCTACACACAGATGGAAAGGCATTTCCTTTTCGTTAAATAATTTATTACAGCCGAAACCGGTTTGGCTCAGTGGATAGAGTGTCAGCCTGCGGACTGTAAAGGTCCCAGGTTCGATTCCGATCAAGGGCATGTACCTGGGTTGCGGGCACATCCCCAGTGGGAGATGTGCAGGAGGCAGCTGATCGATGTTTCTCTCTCATCGATGTTTCTAACTCTCTATCTCTCTCCTGTCCTCTCTGTAAAAAATCAATAAAATATATTTTTTTAAAAAATAATAATTTATTACAGAATGAGAATGGCCCAGTCACGACCTTAGGACCTGGAGAAGTTTTAATCTAAAGGATTTCTCAGTCTGAATAGGACTTTCACTTCCTGGCCTGTGGATGGAATATCACAGAGAAGGAAATCCCTAGAGAGAAGTAGTCACAGTTTGAACAAAAGGCGGGTACTCTTAGCTTCCTCCGTAAACTACAAACTCTGTGGCACTGCTCCTTCTGTCCCATGAAGGGACTTCGTGGATGAATCTACCTACTTGTCAGGTATGCACCACCGTCACTGCTCCCCTCAGCAATGTGACATACACTCGTGTCACACAGTGTTGTACAGCTGCTGACTTCAGAGTCAGGACACAGCTCAGAGGAGTCTCCCCTGTGGCTCACTCTCTCCCCATTTTCATGCAGCCTGGTCTGAGGGAGGCTGTGGTGTCGGTGGGTGACTCAAAATGGCCAGATTGAGGACAGGCCACCCATGCACCTTCAGCCCAGACCCCTGTCCCACCACAGAAGGCACAGAAAAGCCAGTCACCAGGTGAGCCTGGAGCAGAGCAGGGAGCAGGGGTCTGACCTGCTCACCCCTCCTCAGAGGTGGTTTCCTCCTTTAGTTTGGGGAAAAGAGGTGAGCTTGTTCAAAGCCTTGTATGTTCCTTGTAGCACATGGAGCAGGTAACAGACAAGAGGTGACAGAAGGAAAGTGTCTGTGACAGAAGAAGCAGCTTGACCTTGAGGACCCTTGTTTTCCCCTCTGGAAAGCTCCCTCCCTCCACCACTTGACTCTTCCTCGGGCTGAGAGAACCCCCTCCTCACTTTCCAAGGCTGGAGCCCAGCTCTGCCATGAGAGATCAGAAGAGCACGGGAGGAGAGTCTACAGAGATGTAGTGGGAGGGCTCAGGGGAAGACTGTGATTTGATTGTGTCCATGGCCACAGGATGGGAGACAACACCCTCTAGGCTCTGTTCTGAAAACTAGACAGGCCTGCACCCCACAGCCTGGTATTGATGGTCCAGGGGGCACTTACCAGAGACTGTGATAGTTTTGACCGTGGTCCTATAGGGATGAGTGACAGAGTTATGAGTGAGGCAGGTTTAGAATCCACTATCACCTGCAGTGATATTGGGGATAAGGAGCTCCTGTGTGGGTTGCTGGGGCCTCACATTGATAAGCCAAAAATACGATTTATGGGTGTTAGAGGGTGAGTGGCAGGAGAGGCTGAGGTTTGCCCCTGGAAGGTAAGGGTCCTCTGAGAGGGAAGTGGTGAGAGGGGACAGGGCCATCTGGAGGAAAGAGAACAAAGCCACACATGATGTAAGCAGAGGGAAGGGGAAGCTTCTGGTCTGTGTAAGGGCCACACTCTCCCTCTGAGCTGGTTTTCAGCCTGTTTTTTGTTGTTGTTGTTTTTGGTTTTAGATCCAATTCAATTCACACTAACAATCAATTTGAATTACATAAGTGTTCTGCAGAATGTTTGCCCAAATTCTCTTTCTGGGGTCTAAAAGAGACTTCCTAACACTAGTGTGAAATTAAATGAATTTTCCTTATTGGGGAAAAATATGAAATTTCAAACTGTCACTACTGAACAATTTGCATCATCTGTATGCAGCTTTTTGATAGATCCATTTCACAACCTGCAATAAATGAAACAGCTATTGGGATGCATGTAACATAAGAAATCTCTACCCTGCCCTAACCGGTTTGGCTCAGTGGATAGAGCGTCAGCCTGCAGACTGAAAGGTCCCAGGTTCGATTCTGGTCAAGGGCATGTACCTTGGTTGCGGGCACATCCCCAGTAGGGAGTGTACAGGAGGCAGCTGGTCGATGTTTCTCTCTCATCGATGTTTCTAACTCTCTATCCCTATCCCTTCCTCTCTGTAAAAAATCAATAAAATATATATTTTTAAAAAAGAAATCTCTACCCAAAGGCATGTCTCTGCTACTTGATTTTGCTACTGAAATAGAGAGAATGACCTGCCTGTTGACACTTCCTCAGTGATATTGCCTTGTGAGTAGATACCATCGCTGCCAAGTGTTTCTGCTCCAAGAGCAGCTATAAAATGAGTTAGAACAACTGCCCTCCTCTGAAGCAATGGATGTTTATGTGCAAAAGCCTCTGTGTCCACACATGACTCTCCCTACTCCTCCAAACAAAAGGATGAAGGTGCTGGTGGTCAACTATAGCTACCCTGAAACTTCCCCCTCCCAGTATATTTATACAAATTTACTAGTATCTTTTAAAGATGTCCCCCTTGTTCTCTATTGACCCCCTACACGCCACATCAACCCTACCCCGAGCCTGGTTTTAAACAGCTCGTCCCAGCCCAGGTGGCGTGGCTCAGTGGTTGAGCATTGACTTATGAACCAGGAGGTCATGGTTCAATTCTCAGTCAGGGCACATGCCTGGGCTGCAGGGTCTATCCCCAGGGTGGGATGTATAGGAGGCAGCTGATCAATGATTCTGTTTCATCATTGATGTTTCTATCTCTTTCCCTCTTCCTTCATCTCTGAGATAAATAAATATATATTAATAATAATAATTTAAAAAGCCCCAACCATAACCCCCTGTATTTATTGAGCCTGAGCCTGAGACATTAACCTTCTTGTCCCAGTCCCAAGAGCTGCCCAGATGTGCCTAGTATAGGAACTCCTGGCCACCCTGAGTGTTTGGAGATCGTGTCTGCATACGTGGACCAGAGAGGGACGGATGTGGTCTGGCCTCTGGCAGTGTGGATTAGGGTGGGCAGCCTGGCCCAGGCAGGGACAGAAGTTACTCACAGACAACATTCAGGGGGAATGGGTCACTGCGGCTGGCACTCACTGGGTTCCGGGTTTCACACTCATAGGGTCCTGTGTCATTCCGTGTGACAGGGAGTAAAGTGAGAGTCCTGTTGTCCTTGGACAGCTGCAGCCTGGCACTGGCCGGGAGACTCTGACTGCTGATCAACCACAGGTAGGGGGTATCCTGAGTCTGAGGTTCACACATTGACAGGACAGGGTCCTTGTGTTAACGGTTGGAATTGTTGCTTGTGATGTTGGGTTTGGGTAAATTCTCTGTGCAGGTAACAGAGAGAGCACTGCCCTGTGTGGTACCTTGGATTCCTCCAAAGGCTCTTTCGTCAGAGTTGACATCTCTTGCCTCTCAGCCAACCTGAGTTTTTAAAAGAATAAGGCAGGTCTGTGCATCACAAGACAAACAAATGCATGAGGAGCTGAGTGCTTAGAGTTTGTAAGGCCGCCTGCTCTATGTCTGGGAGAAAAAGCACAGACTTTCTCAGGTGTCAGATAACTATCAGGGTTTGATCATAGAAAGACACAGGACTGGGAGTCAGAGACCACCCAGCACTGTCCTGGCTCCTCACTAACCAGCTGACTGCCTGGCTGACCTTGGGTCTCACCTGGAAGTGCAGGTGCTGAGTCCCTTCCAGCTACACAGACCTACATTGCCGGGTTGAGATGTGTTGCCACTGAAGCCTCACATTCCAGGGTTAACCTAGAGATGAGTAATGATGGGCCACCCCATAGTCCTTAAACCCAGAGAAGACTGGACAGGGTGTCCTAGAACTGGATGGCTGAGCAGAAACAATACACGGGAGACGAGAAGCAAGTCTGGCGGTGAGTTTAGTACCCAGGCTGCAGTGCCAAGAGGAATGGCCATCTGCCCAGGAGTTCATTGGTGACTGACATGAGACAGTGACCCCAGAAAGGGCAGAGCTTAGTCCAGGAATGATTTAGAAAAGAGTGAGGGATGGTGGGAGCTGGCTGGCGGTGGCAGCGGAGCCATGCTCTCTGCCCTTGGTCTGTAATGTCCTTTCTACCACTGCAGAGGGCAGGGATCCTTCCTCAACACGCAGACAGTAGCACGTACAGAAGGGGGGCTTGTGGAGGTAGGGGAGCATGAACTTGCTGAAAATATGACCCTCATGGTCCAATTGTGTTTGGCAATGATGAGATAGATTTTTAGTTAAACTGTGAAAGAATATGTGAAAATCATTATTCATGCCCCAAAGACCTAAGACCAGTTTTTGCAGGAATCTCTGTCTAGAGAGCAGGAAGGTCATAGACCAAGTTCTGCCATCCAATCAGGTCACACTGTGACCAAAGGCGATGTCACAGTGGGTTTGGAATCAGGGACTCCCTGTGATAGAGAGAGGGTGAGTCCTGCGAAGAGAACAGAAGTGACCAGGGGGAAAGTCCAGGTGTCTCTGCTGTATACAGGAAGGGATGACACCCGATTGGTAGAAAGACATGTGCCATGTTAGTAAAGTTAGGAAGAAGGTCCCTTCCTGTTTCTATGGACAGTCAGGCATATAGGACCCCCACACAGGCATGTGGTATGTGTTCTTTCCTTTCTAACTCAGGAAACAACTGGAGTTTAGTCAAATTCATTCAAATGGGCAGCGTCTAAGAGAAAGGAGAGTGGCTGGTGGATCTCACCATCTGAGAGGATCTCACCCTGTGGTTAAGGACACACGTGTGTGAAACAGGCAGTGAACCAGTCACATCCTCACACCAGGATGAGGACCTGAGTCAGGAGTCAGGGGTGAAGTGAGCACAATAAGGCCCTTGGAGTGGAGGAGAGGCCTTGGCATGACTGACGTTGGTCAGTCACAGTCTGTGTGATTCTGATTGACTGTATCTTCCTGTAACTGTTTTCCCTGAATAAAACAGGATAAATGGTAAATGGTCTCAGGTTTGCCATGTTGCCTTTGAATGAACCTTAAATCTTTCACAATTTCCTAACCTAAAGCTTGTAATAGAGGGGCTGCCCAAGTTAACAGCCTCTGTTACTATTTGTGTCTGTGAGAGAGGATGCCATGGGCAGATCCCTGGTGGACTAGGAGCTTTGAGGGACATCTTCTCTTTTCCTCCCTGGGGAGACCATGTTCCTCTTCTTTCCTATGTCCCCAGGGCAGTTGGCTAATGGCCTGGGACCATGTCCACATACTCCCCACCCATGGTCTCAGGTGAATGAGCAGGCTCCATCCCTCGCCAGATGGGGTTCCTGAGGCTGATCCTTGGCTGGTGACCATCTCAGGAGCTTTGTGACATGAGCACCTGGGAAATTGTTGCTGCCAGTCAGTCCTGCCCAAAGATCAACCCAACTGCCCAGAGGCTCCTCGGGTTTCCTGGAGTCAGGAGCCCTGGAACAGGAGGTCTGGGGGAGAGTGGTGGAGCAACTGCTAGGATTGAACTTCTGATCATGGTATCTCCCGTGCCAGGTAAGTATAGGAGGATTGAACTTCTGAAAAGGATTCCAGGGGTCCCCCAGGCCAGGCCCTGCATTAGCCCTCCAGGGTTGGTCTCTGGGTCATGGTTGGGAGGGGCCCAGGGGCCTGGACTGAGACTGGTCGGTCTCTGCTGAGTCACTCCCATCAGAATGGGCCATCTCTCTGTGGAGAATGTCTGCAGGGCTGGAATCCGGGAAGGGAACTCTGATCTTAGGAAGTTTGTCTCTACTGTGTGTGTCCTGCACTAAATGCCCAAATCCAATCTGGAATGTGAGGTAGAGGGGGATGGAGGCAGAGTGAGTCCAGGGCTGTGAGTCCTGTGTGTGAAGTAGAATATACCCCACCCGACACCCAGAGGACAGAGAGCAATCACTCACGGTAAACACGGAGCTGTCCAGTTACTTGTATGCTCTGAAAATCTTTGTCTATGGCTTGTAGGGTGTAGTATCCACTGTCCTGCAGGGTGACTTTCTGGAACAGCAGGGATCCATTGGGGTACATTGTCTGTCGACTGCTGCTTGCAGGCCAACGTTTAATTGCTTGAGTGTCTGCTGCATATGATACAATTTGAAGGTCGCTGACAATTTTTTCCCCTTTGTACCAGATACAGGTCTTTACAACTCCAGGCAGATTGTGGACACGGAGAAGCACATCCTTCCCTTCGGTAGCATTGGGTGGCACTGATTCAATAGTGAGCTGGGCAGTGGTGGGCAGGCTCCAGAAGGTTAAGAGTGAGGCTAGGAGGGAAGAGAGAAATTGATCAAGATTTGGAGCGATGTATTGGGATGGAGAGATGAGGCCTTGGGTCCTGAGCAGGTCCCGTCATCTCTCAGCCTTGGTGTGTGTGTGTGTGTGTGTGTGTGTGTGTGTGTGTGTGTGTGTGTGTATTTCCTGTGGTCAAGTTTAGCAGCATGGCCACCAATACTTCAGCACCTCTGACCTTATTTTCTGCTTGAAAACTCCCAGGTGCCTGCCTAGCTCCTGGCTCCTGAGGTCAGAAATGCTCACAGGCACAGCTCAGACCCCTGTTGACACTAAAGACCTGTGTCTCCACTTTCTGACCTGTCCCTGTTCTGTTTTCCTCATGGCAGTTGTGGGTCCCTGACCTCACATCTAGATCTTTCCTTGTGTGTATCCTCTCCATAGAAGGTGAGCTCCATGGAGGAAGGGGCTTGTCTGATCTGTTGTACCCCCAGGGCCTGCAGCAGGCTGAAGTGCTTGTGGGTGAATGTATGAATCTCTGGGGTCCATGTGCACATTTCTGTGGTTGGTGGTAAAGACAACGCTTAGTGCCCCTGGTTCATTTTTTCTTGTGTCACCCTGACATAAATTGATATTATTATAATCAGTTTTCAGGAACAATTTCAGTGATGAATAACTTGTGAAACGTACCATAATCAAGGTTTTCCTGCCCCTCACCACCTCCAGATCATGGGATTGTCGTGCTGCTGAGCCCCCTCCCCCTTTCTACTCTGCTCCCCTGTCTTCTCCCCTCAGGTCCAAACAGAAGCCCTCTGTCCGCTCTCAGAGCGCTGTGCTCCCCAGGAGACCCCAGCCAGTCTCTGTCTTCCCTTTTCCTGTCCACCCCCAGGGATTGTCCCCTCCTTACCAGTCAGCAGGAGCCTCCGCCAGGGGATGCACCCTCTAGGGGCTGAGGGGGACTCCATGGTGTCTGCTCTCTGCTCTGTCCCTCCCTCTATGAGAAGAGCTTGAGATCCAGAGACACAGGCACTGCTCTCCCTACTGGTGGGACCTGCTAAGCCTCCTCTAGGGACAAGATCACCTCCCTGGTCACATGGGCAGGGGGCGGGGTCTGTGCCTATGACTCTCCCTCATCCTCCCCTCCTTTCTGCCTCCCTTCTCCCACCTTCCTGGTTACTTTCAATCTAAATGTCAGATTCTGGGAATTGCTGAGGACTCTTTTTCCTCGGTGATTCTCCCCCCACCCCCCACCTCCCACCCCGGTAGGGGCATTACCTTTTTAGATAAACTTGAGCCTTGGTCATGGAAGTTGGTGGCGGGCCAGGGGGAGGGGGGGGGAGCGGGGGTTTTCTGGGTGGGGGGGGGGGCGGCGGGGATGAAATTCCCTAGAGCTCAAGTTGAATGCACAGTATCGCCACCTGTGGCCTCTCTTATCCTGTCTGGCCTTATGTTTCTGAGCAGGAGCCCTGGGGTGACATGAGGAACTCTTGTCACAGGAATGTCACCCTCTTGTGCATGGGATCACCTATTTAACTTGGTAAAGATGGTGATGCCTACAGGACACTGTAGAAATGCTACTTATCAGCTGCTCAGCTAATGTGGATGCCTGCCAGGCTGAGACCCTGTGAACTGGGAGTGGGGCAGTCCCGCCCCTGTCCTGTGCTCAGGAGTGTCTGCAGATCCTGTTCAAAGACAGATTCTGAGAGCCCTGGCTGGGGAGCTCAGTTGGTTAGAGCTTCCTCCTGATACTCCAAGGTTGCCAGTTTGATCCTAGGTCAGGGCACTTGCAAGGATCAACCAATAAATGCATAAATAAGTGGAACAACAAATTGATGTTTCTCCCATCCTCCCTTCCTCCCTAAAATCATTCAATTAAAAAACATAAAATAAAAAAGCCAAAGACAAATGCAGATTCTGACTCAGTAGGTGTGCAGTGGACCAGAGACTCTGCATCTAATAAGCTCTCAGGGGAGGTGGATCTTACTGGCCTGATGAGCCCATTGTCTTTCTTTTTGTCATTTATCACATATTTATTGAGCTTATTCTGCTCTCCCAGGCAGTGTAGCTGGGCATACAGCAGTCCACAAAACACAGAAGTGGAAATCCAATGCTTATTAATAAATCCATGACAGCCTTTCACTTGACATTTTTTTGGTAAACATCTAAATTTGTTTGTTTAAAAATTATGAGGGCATCGGAGCATAGTTGCATAGCCAGGCTGATGGAGACCCCTTCACCTGAGAGGATGACCCCCTCATGCCAGCATCTGTGTGTCCTGGTCTTGGGTGTGTCCCCACCACTCAGATAGCCCCTCTGCTCCCCTAACCTGGGGATTTGTTTCCATTTGTAACACTCAACCCAGCTGGGCACTGGTGAAAGGGGGCAGCCATAGAATTTGGGGAACCAGCCAGTATTGTAAGAAATATTAATCACGCTCTGTAAGCCATGATTGTTTTATTCTGATTAAGGAAGGCACATTCTTCCCTGGCTGGAGCTGACCTGGAGCAGTGCTTCCTCCCCATTTGGAGCTGCCTATTACCATGGAACGATTAACAACTTTGCTGCAGAACCAAAATCCCAGTCCTTTGAAGATCCCCCAGCCCACTGTGCACACCTGCAGGCCTTTGCACACCTCCAGCCTGCTTACCTGTTAACTGCCCATCAGGCACTCGCTTTGGCTGCTTGCCATGTAACCCCAGCCTTTGCATATCACTAAGCCCTTTGAAGACCCCTAGTCCTTTTGCATGTCTGTAAACTACCCTTTTGCCTACTTTTCCTTTGTGCTTTTGCTATATAAACAACTGGCTTGTGGTGGGGTGCAGCGCAGATTTCTGTGGCTGACCTGCTGCTCTCCCATGCTGCCGGCAGCCCTGGAATAAATGCTCATATGAGTCCACCCTGTCTCTGCTTCATTGGCTCGAGTAGTGACAGGAAGCATGGACCCACTGTTTGTCCGGTGACACTGGGTCTTCCCTGTGTTCTCAAATGCTCTGTGAAGGATGGATTTCCTCCCAGCAGGAAGGCCACAGAGAGGACTCTGGGGGTGAGAAGAGAGCAAGCTGGGTGATGACTGAAAGGGGACCTACCTTCTATCTCCAGATGCCAGCAGCCAGGCCTCTACTTCCTGGCTTGGGTGTCTCAGAAGGTCTTACAGTTCCCGGGTGTGAAGGGAGAGGTGTCCAGCATGTCCTGGGAATAAAGATATTGGTGGAAGGTCATGTGGCTGTGGGCTCCCTGGTCCTCAGGGGACAATTCCAGGGAGACCCTCTCTCATGTCTGTTGGCTGAGACTGTCCATGTGCAAATGGGGAGGTGGGGAAAGTGAGTCTTTCTGGCAAGTTTGCTCCCCTGGGAGAAGGCAGGAAAGAGGGGGCAGGCAGGCAGATGGCAAATCTTTTGAAAGGAACGACTCTCTCCAGTGTGCACAGGAGGAAAGTTCATATCCAAAGGGGTCCTGTCTGGCCTCGTCCTGGGTTCCCACAGAGGCCTTGGGCCTCCAGCTTCTAGACAGATGGGTGAGGAGCCCTGTGGTGAGCACTACCTCCTTGATGGCTGAGGCAGGAACCTGGGAGTGTTTGGTTCTCAGACCCAGAAGAGGCAGAGGTCTGAGCTGGGGTTGGTGTGATGCGGACACAGGCCACTGGTGGGTGTGATGCCCTTGGGGTTGGCAAAGATGAGGGCTGAGGTGTTGAGGAGGCTGGGAGGGCAGGGCTGGGAGGTGCTGTAGCTGGAACTGGATGGAGATGACAAGCGGCTTCCAATCTTCTTTTGAGGGGCCCCAGCGTGGATTCTACTGGTATATGGAGGAGCAGAGTGCCCAGAGGAAGTACAGGGCAGGATGCTGGGGACTGAGATCTCATGATTCCAAACACACTCTTTTCCTTGGAAGGCTCCACAGGAGAAGGACAGGCATCTGGGAGGTTGGCAGGCCTGTCAGTGGGAGCTGGTGAGAGGCCTGTGGTGGTCAGTGGCCCCTGGTGGTGAGATGGTGAGATGCAGGCCCAGCAGGTGGAAGCAGCTGAGACTGGTGTCTCCAGAGGTGCCTGGCAGGGCTGGACCTTTGGGTGGTTGTGGGGGGACATGGCAGGTGGGTGTCTTTAGCAGAAAATGGTCCCCACTCGTGGCCCCTACTGCAGACTCAGGTCAGGCTTGAGGCCCTGGGGTTGAGTCCTCAACCAGCTGAGGATTGGGGCCTGGGCTGGTGTGGTCCCACAGCAGTTTGGGTGTCATCCTCCCTTACTGGGGTGAAGGCTTCTGCTCAGAGACCCCTCAGGGCACAAGGAAAGGACTTCCCCCATTTCTCATCTGGGGCTTCATCACCAATGGCCTCTGGAAGAAGAGCGGCTCCTGGTCAAACCTCGGGTTCCTGAGCGCTCAGGGCGGTCTCCATGACACTGAGGTCTGGGTGCTCCTCGGAGGGTGGAGGCCCTACTGATCTGGGTGCCTGCCCCGAGGACAGGGAAGGGCCCTTCTGTGCTCAGAAGAGTGAGCTTGAGGTTCCACACTCTGCTCCTGGTGCGGAGCACACCAAACACTCTGACTCTAGTAACCCTCCCAGCATTGGAGAGTAGGGCTGGGTTGTGGGATCAGAGCCGTGCATTGGAAAGTGCCTCCAAGCCTAGGTGGCCACCACATGCCTGGAATGGCAAGCATAGGACCCTCACTTCTGCTGTTGACCTTGACCTGGAGGAGCAGGTCAAGGGGTGGGTGCCTTGGTGCATGTATTTGGCTTCCAGAAAGTCCCAAGGGTTTGGATGAGGCCTGTGAGAGGTGGGCAGGGTTCTGGTGACTTTGGACTACAGGATAGTACTTAGGACACACCAGGCCAGTGCCTGACAGATACGGAGACATCAGGGTTCAGCAGTACCCCAAGAACATGGTCGCAGGTAGTTGGCTCTGGGAGATGGGTCCAGAGCTGCCTCTAGTCTTGTATTTGATATTTAAAAGGAGAAAGGGTCATGTGGATGTGGTCTAAGCAAGTCTCCAACAGTCTCACTGCAGGTGCTTCCTGAGCAGGTGCTTCAGGATGGTGGGAAGACATACGGACTGAAAGGCAATCCCTTTCTACGTGGTGAACATGAAGATAATCCACTGGAATCCTCTCTTAAGGACAAAGGAACAATTTTATTTTACCGGTAACTGTGATGCATTATTAATGTCCTTTTTGCAGTTGTGCTCTTAAGGAAATGGTGAAAGCCACCTTCATGTTTTATCTGAAAATGTTGATTTTATGTAGACACTCCTATGATTTTAAGCTTTCAAAGTTAAGCTAGACCATCTTCTGTGAAGAGTAAAGCGAGTTCTCTGCCCATTTCTGTTACTCATCCCTATACACAGAGAGTCACACGTTCCCTAAGGGCCTGAAAGCAGCTGAACCCCCATAGAAAGAAGAAAGTGTCCAAATGATGGCACTCAAGGGGGAGGTCTGCTCAGGGTGGGCGAGGGAGGTTCTCTCAGGACCTGAGGAAGCAGGTGGTGTTGGGCTTTGCCATCAACTTCAGATCAGGACCCAGGAAGTGGGAGAGTGAGGACCTCCCTCACCCTTCCCACCCTCCTCAGGACACCACTGCTGGGCTGTCTGTGGGGAAACTCAGGCTCCCCTCCCCCTCCCTGCAGTGCAGGACAGGGACCCAGAGCCTTTTCATGTAGAGTGGACCATGAGGAGCCCAGGTGAGGGAGGGCAGGTGGACGTGAGGAGAGAGCCTTACCTGGAGGTGGGAGCTGAGATGAGGGCCAGCAGGAGGCACACAGCCTGCTTAGCACCTCAGCTGAGTCAGTGCGCCAGAGCGTTTCCTCTGCAGAATCCAGCCCTTTCCCTGCGAACATTCCATCACCTCCCCTTCAGTGCTCCCAGCTGAGGCCTCAGTCCTTCCCCCCTCAGTCCTGCATCAACTCTTTGTCCCCCTCACCCTCGGGCAGCTCTGTCTGCCCAACTGCCCAGTCCCCCCAGGGCTGCAGAATGGTCATTGCTGCCCCTGACCCCACCAGTGTGGAGGCCCAGTCCTGCCTTCCTGGTCAGCTGTGGGGCCAGGCTCTCAGGCTCCATGTCCTGATTACCATCACCTGCCAGGAGGTGGCAGCAGCTGAACAAAGGAGAGATGCAGGGACAATTGTTATCACCCTGTGTGTCTGCAAGTGGACATGTGGGGCAGGAGTCCAGGAAATGACAGAACTTCTTGCTAATTTAGACATCAGGAGTGTATGCCTTGGTAATTTAACAGAGAATGCATGGATATTTTCTTGTTTTGGAGGACATGCCTTTGAGTTTGGAATTACATGCTTCCCTTGGTTGTCACCATTAACCTCCATCCCACCCACTGCAAACTGAGCACCTTGGTTTAGGGTTAGTTTTGGGATGAGGCAGGGACAGCTAGTCCCGGGGCCCCTCTGCAGAGAGATGTGTTCTGTGTTGGGAATAGTGCTCCTTCCTGGACAGCAGTGGCCGGCTCCCTGGTCTCCTTCCTACTCCCTGCCTGCCCTGCCCCTTCCCACCCCCATCTCAGCCCTCAGAGCAGATTCTGAGCTGTCTGCCCCAGCCAATCATGTGGACCATTCACTCTGTTTGCTCCTGTTGACTGCCTGGTGCTGTCCATGACCATGAAGGTTCCCTGAGTGTTGTGTGTGTGTGTGCATGCCTGTGTCTGTGTGATGTACCTCTGCACACCTGTGAATCTCAAGGTAAGTGGATTTGAGAGCCATTCAACAAATATTTATTTTAAATGCAAGGATTTATGGTTAGGTCTTCTATATCTATTTAACAAAGGCTCATGTTGTAGAAGGAATGACTTATCTTTTCTGCCTTCTACATTAGAATGACACACACTGCCTGTCCCTTGCAGGTCTTCCCTCTTGAGGGCAGCACATCCCCACTCCAGTCCCATTTATCTCAGCTTGGCCCTAAGGACATAGATCCAGGGATCTCCATATTAAAAAGCACCTCAGGTAATTTCAGGAACACTGAAAATTTGAGAAACATTTCCCTAAATGGTATAATTTACAGGTTCCACCAGGAGGTCAGATGTGTCCATATTATATTTTTGTTACAGAATTTACCAGACAACTGGAAAATACACACACAGGAGTACTCAGAGATACAGGAAAAACACATTTGTTTCCAGGTGTACTAGTACCGTGATTCAGGGGAATCTGTTTCCAAATCCTGAGCAACCCGATTTGGAGGAAGCTTTCTCTTTATACCCTTTGGTTTCTTTGCCCCCAAATAAGAATCAGACTTCCAGACATTTCACGGGCTTTGCAAAAAGCCCCATGTGTTGGGATGGGGACCATGAGACCACACCTAAAGGGCTGGCCTGGTGGCAGCATTGATAATGCCCTCTGGGAGTTGAGTATTGTTCATGGTTTATGGCCTCTGTAAAATGTGAGTATTTAGGCAAACAGGTCTTGCAAGATCAGATAATTAAGAAATGGGCAATGACTTGATTATAGGCTAACAAGAATGTGCATTAGGGATACTGATTAAGTAGGTAGAGAGTCAGATTACTAGCCCCTTCCCCAAAAATATATTTTTATGTTCTCCATCATTATGAGTTACAGGGGATTTACAAATTTGTCTTGCTTATCCTAATGTATAAAACAAACCCACAATATCTAAGCAATGAAATAGAGATACCTTGATTCTTAGGAGATAAAAATACTACTGTCAGCTCTGAACCTCCCCCCAGCCCCCGGCCCCCACCACCACACACACACACACACACACACACACACACACACGTTTCAAGGGCTCAGTAACCACATGCAGGGAGTGACTCCTCCCCTGGACAGGGCTGACCTGAGTGTTATCTGCCAGAACTCTCAGCCTAAGGTTCCCACCAGGTCTTACTTCTTGGGAGGGTTTTCACTCCAACATGCCAAGCTGTTCTTCTGGGACCAGTTGGGATGCAAAGTCTGCTGGAAAGAGTAGATTCCCTGAGAAAGAGGGAAGCCATAAGGGCCTGGGAAAGCATGCAGGAGACAAGTTACCCCAAAGGGAGTACTAGCCACACATGATCTTTGAAATCTCTAAAAGACAGGTAAGAAGCAACCCAGTGAAACAGCCCTTTATAACTTTACAAAAATAATCCTTGCCCAAGAGTGAAAAAGAAGGTCTCTTCCTCTATTTATTAGGGGTTCATACACCCTAGTCCCTGAATTTTAGACCTAAAGTTTTGAACTTGGGACTCTGTGACCTTTATGGGCCTTTCAAGCCTCCCACAGCCCTGACACCTGAGGAGGTAGAGACCCCACCACAAGGGGCTGTGTGAGGATGTGGAATCTGTCCTCAGCTGCTCAGAGCAGGTCCCTGCAGTTCTCCAGCCTCATGTCTCTGTATAGGCCTCTCGGAGAGGGTCCGGGAGCCACATCCAGGGTCATGTCCTTGAAGACCACTGGTCCCTAAAATTTTAGTCACATGACTCACCCATCCCTCATCAACACCATGTCACAGGATGAGTGCACACAGCACTGAGACTAGTGAGGGACCGGAAACAAAGTGATGCAGAGTTTGGAGAGCCCAAGATGAAAAAACTCATAGCCTCTTCCTGTCCTTCACTCCACACTGCCCATTCCCGCCAATACTTTTTAAAAAACACTGCGAACCACCACCTCCCCTACTGTGAGGAGATGCAGTGAGATTGCTGGAGACTTACTTGGACCACATCCACATGCCCAGTTGGTAGCCAGACTTCCAATTTCATGAGCTGACACAGCCCCCTTTGCAGCTAAAGTCAGCTTGTGCTGGGTTATTTATAAACAAATGTAGGTGCTAACTGACCCAGAAATTCATCCTCAGGACAGAACCCTAAAATGTGCAAAGGCTTGAGTTTGGGGTTAGCAGCCACACCTCCACCACAGGCTGGAGAATGGGACGCCTTGCTGTGCAGCAGCAAATACAGCTGTTTGCTGTATCTGGGACTCAAGTGTCACTGATTCAATGACCATTCAGATGTGGCTGCAGTCAACTCCATGGACATTTGACGCGGTGTGCTTGTGCACGTCTGTGAGGGAGTGTCTAGAAGTGTATTTGCTCCCTCATAGGATATGCACATGTGTAACTGAGTATTATTGAACTGCCCCAAATACCCTCTATCAGTTTGGCCTTAACAGTGCTTAGCACTGCCTGTGCCCAATTCCCCACCAAGCCTGGATACTACCACCTTTCTCAATATTTTCCAAATTCTTAGACCTCTACAGACAGTATCATGCAATTAATTGGTTCCAGTGTAACCCTATGGTCCTTTTTACGAACTTTTCTATAGCACTCCTCAATCATGTTGTACTTTCTTGTTTATATGTGTTAAAGAACAATTTTTTCTCTCACTTGTGAAAGATGGTAAGGTACACTCTATGCAGAAGGACTACTGCACGGGGGTTTGCAGCAAGGGAGAGAGATTTGGCTCAATGCAGAATCCATAAAGAAAGTAGGGATTTAAAGCCAAGGAGCAGGATGGGCCATCAGCGGATGGAAAATTACCAGGAGGGTGGAGTAATTCTTGCTAAGTAGATCTAATAGCATTCTTATTGGAGGCAGGACAACATGATCAAAAAATGGTAAAGTCAGATATGTAGGCTGATAAGATATCAAGGGTAGGGGGTGCTGGCTAAACTCACTTAGGGGGATTCTTGCAAATCTGGACTCTACAAGGATGGAGATGGAAGCAAAAGGCCAGTGTTAGTTGAACAGAGGGCTCAGAGGAGCCTGAATAAGTCTGGTCCAGGAGAGGATCTTTTTTACACGTTTCCCTTTATCCTGCAGCATTCACCTCCAAACCATTGTGTTGAGAGAGACAGAGAAGTGGATCAATTGATATACTGATATAAATTTAAGGAGGACATATGAAGGAGATACAGGAGAGATTTTATAATTTATTATGGGACAATCACAAAAGCTATGCCAATATTTTTTTAAAGTTAGATTAAATGGACCATTAGTTATCTTCTAGTAGATAAATGTCAAGCACTAACACTGACTCAAAAAATGGGTCATATGAATAGAGCATTAACCATTGTGAGCCAATATTGTCTCTCTGCCAACACAACAATGCCAGGCCTTGGTGTCTTCATGGTGAGTTCTAACACATCTTACTCAGCAAACTCTCTCAGAGAATTCAAAGGTTTCAAAGAGAACATTTCCTTACTCATTTTATGAGGCTAGTATAGCTGATACAAAACCAGACATAAAATTACGGACAAAACTTACAAAATCAAATTAAATATTAGTGAATCAAATTTAGAATTGATAACAACCAAGTGTTATCATGATGGAGTATGGTTTATATCATGAATGCAAGTGTGTTTTAATGTTATCATGGAACTCTTCATGTCAACAGACTAAAGTATAACATTTTGATATCAATAGATTTTGTAAAATAATTTGATCAAATTCAAGCCTAATTCATGCACAAAAATCCCATGAGTCTCCTAATACCTGGAAGGGGAACCATATGCTCCTCGTAGAGCTGTCTGAGACTGGATGAGTTCATAGAAGTAACGCGTCAGAACAGAGCCCGCATCCACCGAACCCCAAACAAAGGTGCACCTATCCCGGCACCACTTCTCTCGCATGCCCTCTCTGTCTTCCTCCTCATGTTGTGGTTGGCTTCCTTAGTTGTATCTTCCAGGTCATTCGCTTTCTTTCAGCAATTACTTTCCACTTATTCAGCAATTACACTAAATTTTTCTGTGTACATTTTTAACTTCTGGGAACTCTTTCTTGTTCTGCCTGCACCTTTTGATGGGAGTTCATCCAGCAATCTTCCTGAACCTAGGGTTTGTTTGGGTTCTATAATTGCTCCTCCAGCTCTGACAGCTGAAGGGAGGTTTCTGGGTATTGTTTAGCTTCTATAATTGCAACATAGTTGCTTAGACTGAAGCTTAGAGGCCGGCAAGGAAGGTGGGGAACCTTGGCTACCTCCATCACTGTAGCAAGCAAGCCTCCTGTTTGCTTCAGCTGCCTGCCTGCCAGCCGCCATCTTGGTTGGCAGTTAATTTGCATATCGCCCTGATTAGCCAATGGGAAGCATGTCCGAGGTACGGTTAATTACCATGTTTGTCTATTATTAGATAGGACCAGAGCAGGGGTGGGCAAACTTTTTGACTCGAGGGCCACAATGGGTTCTTAAAGTGGACCGGAGGGCCGGAACAAAAGCATGGATGGAGTGTTTGTGTGAACTAATATAAATTCAAAGTAAACATCATTACATAAAAGGGTACGGTCTTTTTTTTTTTTTTTAGTTTTATTCATTTCAAACGGGCCGTAGTTTGCCCACGGCTGGACTAGAGGCCTGGTGCACAAAAATTTGTGCACTGCTGGAGGGGGGTGTCCCTCAGCTCCACTTGTGCCCTCTCACAGTCTGGGACCCCTTGGGAGATAATGACCTGCTGGCTTAGGCCAGCTTCCAGGTGGCAGAGGGCAAGCCCAATCCCTAGGTGCAGCCCCTGGTCAGGCTCAAAGCAGGGCCGATTGGGGAGTTGGGGCGCCTCCCCGTGTCATGCACAGAGCAGGGAGGATGGGAGGTTGCGATGCCACCCCCAGTCATGCTTAGGGTAGTGCCGATTGTGTGTTGGGGCGCCGCCCCCTGTCACCCACAGAGCAGGGCTGATCAGGGGGTTGGGGCACTCCCCCCTGTCACACTCAGGGCAGGGCCGATGGGAAGGTTGCGGCTCCACCCTGTCACACACAGAGCAGGGCCCATGGGGGGGGTTGGGGCGCTGCACCCTGTCACACACAGAGCAGGGCTGATCAGGGGGTTGGGGAGCTCCCCCTTATCAGGCACAGAGCAGGGCCGATCAGGGGGTTGGGCACCTTCCCCTGTCATGAACAGAGCAGGGTGATCAGGGGCTTGGGCGTCGCCCCCTGTCACACTGCTCCAGGGGCCAGGAGGCCTCACTGCTCAGCTGATCCCAGTGCTGGGAGGCCTCCTGGCTCCGCTTGACACAGGGGCAGTGAGGCCTCACTGCTCCCCTGATCCCGGTGCTGGGCGGCCTCGCTGCTCCACTGATCCCAGTGCCTGGAGGCCTCGCGGCTCCACTGATCCTGGGGCATGAGGCCTCGCGGCTCTGCTGATCCCGGTGCTGGGAGGCATATTACCCTTTTACTATATAGGATAGAGGCCTGGTGCACGGGTGGGGGCCGGCTGGTTTGCCCTTAAGGGTGTCCTGGATCAGGGTGGGGGTCCTGCTTGGGTGCCTGGCCAGCCTGGATGAGGGGATGATGGCTGTTTGCAGCTGGTCACACCCCTTCAGGGTGGGGGTCCCCACTGGTGTGCCTGGCCAGTCTGGGTGAGGAGCTGAGGGCCGTTTTCAGGCTGGCGGGTGACTGAAGCTCCCAATCTCTTCTTTTTTTCTTTTCTTTTTTTTTATTCTGGGATTTATTTACCTTCTATGGCTGTCACTGGAGCTGAGAGCCGGCTTTAGCCCTGAGGCTCGGCTCCAGCTCTGAGACTTTGGCTGCTGAAAGCAGGTATCTGGTTTGTTTGGGTTCTATAATTGAAACACTGTTGCAACTCCAGCTCGGCCAGCTGGCTGAAAGCATGGGGTTTGTTTAGCTTCTATAATTGCAACATTGTTTCTTAGAGTGCAAGCTCAGAGCCCAGCAGTGGATGGTGGGGAACCTTGGCTTCCTCCTTCACTGGAGCAAGCAAGCCTCCTGTTCACTTCAGCTGCCTGCCTGCCGACCCTCATCTTGTTTGGCAGTTAATTTGCATATCGCCCTGATTAGCCAATGGGAAGCATGTCGGAGGTACGGTTAATTACCACGTTTGTCTATTATTAGATAGGACTAGAGGCCCAGTGCACAAAAATTTGTGCACTGGCAGGGGGTGGTATCCCTCAGCCCCATTTGTGCCCTCTCACAGTCTGGGACCCCTCGGGAGATAACGATCTGCTGGCTTAGGCCTGCTCCCGGGTGGCAGAGGGCAGGCCCAATCCCTAGTTGCCTGTCCACAGCCCCTGGTCGGGCTCAGAGCTGGGCCGATTGGGGAGTTGGGGCGCCGTCCCCTGCCATGCACAGAGCAGGGTGGATACAGGAGGTTGCGATGCCACCCTCAGTCACCCTCAGGGTAGGG
>NW_005871469.1:811056-821852 GCF_000147115.1 Myotis lucifugus | reverse complement strand
AGGGCAGGGCCGATGGGAGGTTGCGGCTCCACCTGTCACACACAGAGCGGGGCCCATGGGGGGGTTGGGGCGCTGCACCTGTCACACACAGAGCAGGGCTGATCAGGGGGTTGGGGAGCTCCCCTTATCAGGCACAGAGCAGGGCCGATCAGGGGGTTGGGCGCCTTCCCCTGTCACGAACAGAGCAGGGTGATAGGGAGGTTGTGGCCCCGCCCCCTGTCACACACAGAGCCGCAGGGCAATCAGGGGGTTTGGGCGCCGCCCCCTGTCACGCTGCTCCAGGGGCCAGAAGGTCTCTCGGTTTCGCTGATCCCAGTGCTGGGAGGCCTCATGGCTCCGCTTGACACAGTGGCAGTGAGGCCTCGCTGCTCAGCTGATCCCGGTGCTAGGAGGCCTCGCTGCTCTGCTGATCCCGGTGCTGGGAGGCCTCGCGGCTCCGCTTGACACAGGGGCAGTGAGGCCTCGCTGCTCCTCTGATCCCGGGTTCGGGAGGCCTTGTGGCTCTGCTGATCCCAGGCTGGGAGGCCTCGTGGCTCCGTTGATCCCGGTGCTGGGAGGCTCCACTGATCCCGGTGCTGGGAGGCCTCGCGGCTCCGCTGATCCCGGTGCTGGGAGGCATATTACCCTTTTACTATATAGGATAGAGGCCTGGTGCATGGGTGGGGGCTGGCTGGTTTGCCCTGAAGGGTGTCCTGGATCAGGCTGGGGGTCCCGCTTGGGTGCCTGGATGAGGGGATGATGGCTGTTTGCAGCTGGTCGCACCCCCTTCAGGGTGGGGGTCCCCACTGGGGTGCCTGGCCAGCCTGGGTGAGGAGCTGAGGGCCGTTTTCAGGCTGGCGGGTGACTGAAGTTCTCAACCTCTCCCTTTTTTCTTTTTTTTATTTTGGGATTCATTTACCTTCTATGGCTGTCACTGGAGCTGAGAGCCAGCTTTAGCTCTGAGGCTCGGCTCCAGCTCTGAGACCTCGGCTGCTGAAAGCAGGTTTCTGGGCTTTGTTTACCTTCTGTATTTGAAACTTTGTTGCGACTCCAGCTCTGAGATCCCGGCTGGCTGAAAGCAGGTTTCTGGGGAATGTTTAGCTTCTATATTTACAACATAGTTTCTTAGACTGTAGCTCAGAGGCCCGCAGTGGCAGGCGGGGAACCTTGGCTTCCTCCATCACTGGAGCAAGCAAGCCTCCTGTTTGCTTCAGCTGCCTGGCTGCTGGCCGCCATCTTGTTTGGCAGTTAATTTGCATATCGCACTGATTAGCCAATGGGAAGGGTAGCAAAGTTATGGTTAATCACCATGTTTCTCTATTATTAGATAGGATAGGCCCAGTGCATGAAATTCATGCACAGCGGAGGGTTGTCCCTCAGCCCACCTGCACCCTCTCCAATCTGGGACCCTGGTGTGATCGGTCCTAAATGAGAAGTTGGACATTCTTCTCACAATCCAGGACTGCTGGCTCCCAACCACTCACCTGCCTGCCCGCCTGATTGCCCCTAACTGTTTCTGCCTACCAGACTGATCGACACCTAACTGCTCCCCTGCCGGCCCGATTGCCCCCAACTGCCCTCCCCTGCCAGCCTGGTCCCCCTTAACTGCCCTCCCCTGCAGGCCTGGTCCCCCCCAACTGCCCTTCCCTGCAGGCCTGGTCCCCCCAACTGCCCTCCCCTGCCAGCCATCTTGTGTCCACATTGGGGCAGCCATATTTGACCACATGGGGCGGCCATTTTGTGTGTTGGAGTGATGGTCAATTTGAATATTACCTCTTTATTATATAAGATACTAGAGGCCCGGTGCATGAAATTCGTGCACTGGGGGGTGGGGGTTTCCTCAGCCCAGCCTGCCCCTCTCACTGTCCGGGAGCCCTCAGTTGATGTCCTACTGATGGCCACAGTTTGGCAGCAGAGGCTCGGAGCAGGCTTCCCGTGTGTGTGTGTGTGTGTGTGTGTGTGTGTGTGTCTGCTGGGGCCTGCCCCCAGCCACGCCATGTAGGCTCAAAGCAGTTGCCGTGTGTGTGTGTGTGTGTGTGTGTGTGTGTGTGTGTGTGTATGTCTGCTGGGGGCCTGCCCCCAGCCACACCATGGAGGCTTGGAGCAGGAGCCCCTCTGTGTTGATCTCTCAGGCTCCTGGCCTCCACTGCATGTTGTACTCTCCCTTGAGCTATGGCCAGGATGGAGGTGCTGCTTGCAAGCTGGGCTTTCCTGCTCCAGGATCGCCATAGCGACGAGGGAGCAGACCCAGCTGGGGGCTGCCCACAGGCCGGGCTTTCCTGCTTCCAGGTCTCATGGCAACCGGGGAGCAGGCCCAGCTTGGAGTTGCCCACAGGCCGGGCTTGCTCTCCTGCTCCCGGATCCCCATGGCGACCAGGGAGCAGGCCCAGCTGGGGGCTGCCCACAGGCCAGGCTTTCCTGCTCCTGGATCAGGCCCAGCTTGGGGCTGCCCACAGGCCTGGCTTGCTTTCCTGCTCCCGGATCAGGCGCAGCTGGGGGCTGCCTACAGGCCACACTTTTCTACTTACTGATGGCTGAATCACCACAGCAACCCAGGGCCCAGTGGCACTTTCCTGCTCTCCAATAGTCATAGGGTCCCGGCTGGGGGTGGGGCTTAGCAGTGTGGGGCTTAGGCGGCACAGGGGTCCCGGCTGGGGGCTCAGGTGACACATAGGGGTCCCGGCTGGGGGCGGGGCTTATGCCCCGCTGCCCAGGGCTGCACATGGGGCCCGGATGGCAGCTCGCACTGTCCCACCCTGCCTGTAGTATAGGATAGAGGCCTGGTGCATGGGTGGGGGCCGGCTGGTTTGCCCTGAAGGGTGTCCTGGATCAGGGTGGGGGTTCCGCTTGGGTGCCTGGCCAGCCTGGATGATGGGATGATGGCTGTTTTTAGGCTGCCCGCACCCCCTTTAGGGTTGGGGTCCCCACTGGGGTGCCTGGCTAGTCTGGATGAGGGGCTGAGAGCTGTTTTCAGGCTGGCGGGTGACTGAAGTTCCCAGCCTCTCCTTTTTTTCTTTTTCTTTTTCTTTTCTTTTTTTTTTTTTTTTTTGCTTTTTTTAGGATGTCTAGGTTTGCCTACTCCTATAGCACTGTCTATTTCTGAGACATTTGGGCTATTGTATAAACATCAAAGGCCCACTCTGCCTATCCCCAAACGTGCCTATTCACATGAACTGGCTATAAAATAGTTTAGCACAGAATCTCTAGCAGCAACATAAGCCTTCAAAGAATAATGTGGGCATGGCAGGAGGTTTGTAGGGACGCAAGTGTGGGAGTGAATGGAAGACAGGAAAAAAGAAAAAAAGTCATAAAAGGAAACTGACAGAATTTTTTTTTAACTCACCTTTGCCATCTTTCACCACACACTGGGTTTTCACTTCAGAATGTTTGGGGACCACCACAGTTGCTACCTCATGAACATCTTTCATTAAAACATCAGTATCTACTTTAAGAATACTTTTAAGTCTGCTAAGCTCCTTTGGGGCATTCTTTTTTCTCTTTTCAGCACGCATCTTCCTTTTCCACTTACTCCGTAGGCTTTTAGCCATATTTTATCTCTACAGGTTCACCACTCCCTTTTTTTTTTCTTTTTTTTCTGGGATTTATTTACTTTCTATGGCTGTCACTGGAGCTGAGAGCCGGCTTTAGCTCTGAGGCCGGCTCCAGCTTGAGGCCTCGGCTGCTGAAAGCAGATATCTGGGCTTTGTTTAGCTTCTATAATTGAAACTCTGTTGCCATCACAGGCACTCTAAGCTCTGAGCCTGCTGCTGGCTGAAAGCAGCTATCTGGAGCTTGTTTAGCTTCTATAAGTGCAACATTGTTGCATCAGGAGCTCAGAGCTGGGTGGCGGCAGGCGGGGAACCTTGGCTTCCTCCATCACTGGAGCAAGCAAGCCTCCTGGGAGACCTACTCTGGGAGGGGAGACCTGTCAGAACCCAATATGGACCTCATGTATCTACTTCCCTCAGAGCTCACTGTCCCTATCACCTTCAAGATGAGGGGGCAGCTTTCTCTGACCTCCCTCACCCCTCTCTTTGCTCCTGTCCATTCCTCACACCAGGTCCTGCACTGTCCCCAGGCTTTTCTCCATCCTACTGAACACCTTCCACAGCCACTTCCCTACATCAGAACCTCCCACCCCTCCTCAGAGATGTGGTTGGGTTGCTGGTCCTCTCTGGGGAGGCTTGAGTGAGAGCTCAGTCACCAGTCACCTGCCTGAATGGGAACATTGGGTGCTCCTCTCCAGGGGACCTCAGCCCTGTCTCTTTTCTGGATGAGGCCCCTCAGCTTTCCTCAGTGGACAGGGACCCACCCTGTGCTCAGACTGGCAATGCTGAGGAGGGCCAGTTATACCCTGCAGGCAGGTGTGGACAGAGGGGATGGAGCTCACTAGGATGACTGAGTTGTAAGAAGAGCCGAGGCCTGGGGAGTAGAGAGGTCAGTACCACTGGTGAGTCCCATAGGCACTGGATGTTGTATTCTAGCTTAGGGTGCCTCCTGAAGTTGTGCAGTCTTTGCTCACTGTGCACAGCTGTCCACATGGAGTCAGGAAGAGGGTAGGGGCAGCTTCCTTCCAAGTGGGGTTCAGGGATGTGCAGTTCCCTGAGCCCCTGAATAAAGGGAGAGCCTAGAAGGAGAGCCTCCTGGGCCCTGAGAGGTTCAGGGGAAAGACAAGGACAAGCGCCCAAATGGCCAATCTCTGCAGGGATGTCTGGGTGTCCAGGACCCCTGTTGCTTAGTGAGGTGAAAGCCACACCCTAGAGACTGAGGATTGGGGTTGCTGCCCAGGAGGGCAAAGCCTGAAGGAGCTGGAATAGGCATGGAGGGTGTGAGATGGCCCATGACTTTGGGGTTCACCTCTAGCATGAGTCCGCCTGGGCTGCTGTCCCCTATGAGCAGGTGTGCCGGGTTGCATCTTTCTGTGGCGATGGTGAAACCTCATGTGGAGAGAGATCTTGTCCTGCATGGGTTCCTCTATCATTGAGTCTCAGCCCAGGTGGTCCCTGTCCCTACAGAAGAATCGTGTCCCTGATTCACACATTGCTATTTAAGAGGCACCTCTCAGGTAAGCTGATGTGTGGTGGGGTCTGTAGATGGGGATGGAACCTGCCTGGAGACTGTTATTTCCTTCCAGGCTTCACCTTGTCCCAGGGTCTCAGCGTGAGACTTGGGCTCTCTGATTCCTCCTCCCACCTCTGAGAAGGATGATGTGGACAAACTGCTTTGTGTTGAGCGCATTTCATCTCAATCTTACCTCCTGTCTACTCTCATTGTCCATGACAGAATCCAGGCACCATCCACATGACCCCATGCAGGAGGGACAGAGGTCAGATTCCTGTGAGCTAATCACATGCTCCCACTGGTCATTTCACAGCCACTGCCCATCCTCTGAGGAATTTGGTGTTGCCTCCACTGTGGAGATGGTGCAACTGAGACCAACCAGAGGTGGGTTCTGGTGTGGAATGTGATCTTGAGTCAACAATAACGACAATGTCAGTTCACAGTTTTAAGCATTTATTGACTCAACGCAAGTCTTCTAAGGACTTTCCACCTTTGTCATTGACTATTCACAAGGAACCTATTTAGAAAGTGCATCATGGCCGTAATTTTCAGATAAGAAAAAATTTATCAGTAGTTGAGCACCAACCTATGAACCAGGAGATCACAGTTCAATTCCCAGTCAGGACACATGCCCAGGTTGGGGGCTCAATCCCCAGTGTGGGGTGTGCAGGAGGCAGCCGATCAGTGATTCTCTCTCATCGTTGATGTTTCTATCTCTCTATCCCTCTCCCTTCCTCTCTGGAATCAATAAAAAAATATTTTTAAAAAAGAAAAAAATTATTCAGAACTTAATAGCATAGAGGAGGGGAGGAGGGTTACCCATAATACACATCCAGCCTGAGGGGCTCACTTTTGCTAGAACTGATGGGGTTGAAGACCTCACACTGATAACCCCCAGCATCCTCCCTCCTGACAGGGTCTATGGTGAGGACACTGTTGTCCTGGGACAGCTTCATCCTGTCCGTGAGCAGGAGACTCTGGTTCTCGAAGAGCCACCGGATGGAGATCCCCTTGTCATTGGTGAAGCAGGTCAGGACCACGGCGTCCTTATGCTCTGTGACTGTGGCATTGCTGGCTCGGATGGAGGGCTTCCCCACGGGCTCTGTGGAGAACAGAGGAGGTGACTGACTGAGAGTGGGCTCCTTCCTCAGAGATGTCAGCCACTCACAGTCCACAGTGATCTCTGTAAAGGTCACCAGAAGATGGCCCCAACCTCTGCAGGATGAGTATTTTGTTCAGGTGACAATGTGTAAGAGGGGGCTGCACCTCTTCTCTGACCCCAGATCACCCCAGGATGATGCCTGACCTGTCCCCATAAACATCTTTATATCAACACCAGGAACACCTTTTCAGCTCATGTCTCCTACAACCTCATTCTCAGGTGGAATTTTTTCTGAGCAGGGCAAGCAGGGGCCAGTCAGCATGCAGGGTCAGGCTGTGTCCTGCAACCTCAGCCCATGTGTCCTGAAACCTTATTCTCCAGTGGAATTTATTTTTACAAACATTTTGACCCTTTTCTAGAACTTTCTTTGATTTCAAAGAAGATCAGCTCCTGCTCCTCATGTAAACTTCATGCATGTTGGGGAAGGGAGGTTTACCACCTCTGTCCATTTCTGGGGTCAGGGAAACTTTACAGAAAGTGGAAAGGCATTTACCCCTTGTTAAATAATTTATTAGGCAATAAAAACAGCCCAACCCAGTTTTCATGACCTTGGACCTGGAGAGGTTCCATCTAAAGGATTTACTTCTCAATCTGAACAGGACTTTACTTCCTGGTCTGTGATTGGATATTGCCATGAAGGACATCTCTAGAGAGAAGAGGTTTTAACAAAAGGCAGAGACTGTAGGAATAGAAGAAAATTATTTGATATGCTAAAGGCCACACACATGAAAGCTCACAGCCACACAACTCTCTGTGAAGAAACTCGGAAAACATTACTAAGGTCGTGAACAAGACAAAGATACTGCTTTCACCATTCCTGCTCACTACAGTACTGGAAGTTTGGCTGGAGCAATCAGACAAGAAGATGGAATAAAAGGCATACAAATTGCAAAGGAAGAAGAAAAATTATGTCTCTAACAGATGACATAATTTTAGATGCAGAAAACCCTAAATATTCCACATATAGGGGGAAAAAACTTATAACTAATGAATTCAGTGAAGTTGCAGGAGACAAAAATCAACACTTGGCATCATTTCTATTTCTTTACAACAACAATGAACAATCCCAAAATGAAATTAAGAAAACAGTTCCATTTACAATAGCATCAGAAATAATAGAATACTTGGGAATAAACTTAACCAATACATGGGAGAAGTACCGTATACATGGAAAACTACCAAACATATTTGAGAAGAAACAAATAAATGGAAAGACATCCATGTTCATGAATTGGAAGACCACCCAGCTACCTACATATTTGATGTAATCCCCATCAAAATCCTAATGACTTTTTTTTGGCAGAAATAGAAAAATCCTTCCTAGAATTCATATAGAATTTTAAGGGTCCCCAAATGGTTGCAACAATCTTTAAAAAGAAGGATGAAATTGGAAGTCTCATACTGCCTGATTTCAAAACCTACTAAAGAGCTAAAGTAACCAAAATAGTGTGTCACTGGCATAAAGACAGACATATAGTCCATGTAATAATACAATGGAGACCCAGAAATAAAACCTCCATTATGTGATCAAATGGTTTCAATAAAGGAGCCAAGGCCATTCAATGGGAAAAGGATAGTCTTTTCAACAAATGGTGGTGAACAACTTTATCCACATGCAAATGAATGAAGTGGACCTAATTATCTTACACTGTAAACAAGAATTAATTCAAAACGGATTTAATTCTAATGGTGGGACCTAAAACTATAAAACCCAGAAGAAAATATAGGGGGAAGCTTGATGACATTGGATTTGGCAATGATTTCTTAAATATGACACTAAGAACACATACAAAAAAACCCCTAATAAACTGGACTTTATAAAAATGAAAAACTGTTCATCAAAGGACACAATCAACAGAGTGAAAGGTGGCCTATGGAATGGGAGAAAATACTTTGCAAATCATATACAGTAGGTCCTCGGGTTACATCGGAGATCTGTTCCTACGGCACGACATAACGCGATTTTCGCTGTAAGTCGGAACCCACCTACATAAGCACCTACGTCACTCACATGGAGCACATACACAGCAGTAATGAAGTAAAACAGTAAAAAAAAAAATTTAAAAGAAAGATAAAAATTCCTGACCATTACCTGTGCTAAATAAATAATAAAAAACATAAAGCATATATGTACATAACGTCGAAATGAGGGAACTTTTTTTATATATAAATAAATGGGAGATGGTGATGTAACCACAAATGACATTCGTCGAGTCTGACGTAACACGAGGACTGTCTGTATAGGATGAAGGGTTAATGTCTAGAATATATAAAGATCTCCTACAACTCAACAACAAAAACAAAACCAAATAACCAGGGTTGAAAAATGGGCAAAATTCTTGAATAGACATTTCTCCAGAGAAGATATACAAGTGGCCAATAAGCCCAGGAAAAGACGCTCAACATCACTATCACTAGGAAAACACAAATCAAAACTCTTGGAGTTGAAGTTGTTGGTAGTGATGTTGGGTGTGGGTAACTCTGCTGTTCAGGTAACAAAGAGATCACTGCTCTGTGTGGTACCTTTGTTTCCTCCAAAGGCATCAGAGTTGGACCTCTCCACTCTCAGCCGCTTAAGTCCTCATAAGAGTAAAGGGGCGGGGGGGGGGGGGGGGGAGGAGCAAAGCAGGCCGGTATATCACAAGATAAACACATGGGGATCTGAGTGCTCAGAGAATGTAGGCCTCCAACTCTATATCTGAGGAAAAGTACAGACTTTCTCAGGTGTCAATTAACTATCGTTGATCATGGAAAGACACAAGATGGGGAGCTAGAGACCACCCTGCACTTCTCCTGGTTCTTCAATGACCAGCTGACTGCCTGGCTGAACAGGGGCCATTTCTTCTAGCTGCTCAGACTTCCATCACCCAGCTAAAGTGTGTTTCTATGAGGCACAATTTCCCAGGGCATCCTAGAGTCTGGGATTGGAGCAGAAATAACACATGGAAAACAAGAGCAAGCTGGTGGTCAGTTGACTACTCAGGCCCCTGAGGCCAGGAGCTAGGTTAGGCCTTCCCAGGTGAGTATGACTGACATGAGCCAGTGAGCCAATAAATGACAGAGCAGAGTCCAATGAATGAGCTAGAAAAGATTGAAGGGACAGACAGGAGCTGACTGTGGCAGCAGAATCATGTGCTTTG
Organism: Myotis lucifugus; assembly: GCF_000147115.1. Lineage (NCBI taxonomy): Eukaryota > Metazoa > Chordata > Mammalia > Chiroptera > Vespertilionidae > Myotis > Myotis lucifugus. Next base: position 812,510 of record NW_005871469.1, on the reverse strand, counting down.
CCCTTGGTCATTAAAGTCATTCTCCCTCTGCTGAGGGCAGGGGAGGACTTGTGCAGATGCAGATGCAGAAGAGGTGATGGACAGCAAGAGGGGAGCATGGACTTACTGACATTCTGGCCCTTGTGGACCATTTGTGTTTGGTGGTTATAAGAGAAACTTGAAAGGAATTTAAAATATTTCATATGTGAAAAGTATTATTAATACATAGGACCCTAAGACCAATAGCAGGAAAGACTATTCTCTCTCTCTCTCTCTCTCTCTCTCTCTCTCTCTCTCTCTCTCATTTTCTCTCTCTCTTTCTCTCCCTTCGTTTTGCGTTGTTAATCCTCACCAGAGGATATTTTTCCCATTGATTTTTAGAGCAAGTAGAAGGGAGGGAGAGAGACAGAGAGAGAGAAACATCAATGCCAGACAGATCGATTGGTTGCCTCCTGCACGTGCCCCAACTGGGGCCAGGGATCGGGCCTGCAACCAAGGTACATGCCCTGTCCACTGAGCAAAACCACAAGCCAATGCTCTGTCCACTGAGTTAAAAACCATCCAGGGCAGGAAGGACTATTTCTCTAGACAGCAGCAAAGGGCCTGAGACAGGGGTCTCAACCCCAGGATGGACAGGTAACCTGTCCCATGTGACCAGAATTCCAAGGATTTGGCAGCCAGGTTCCAGTCTCTGGAGAGATTTGGAATCATTCACTCATTCGTTCACCATTTATTTCTTCCTAATTCATCAAAAGCAATTGGGTGTTTGTTACCCGTTGGTCCCTGGACTGGTTGCAGGTGTAGAGTAAGGAGTGAGAAGGAAAAGTCCTTTCCTTTACTAGGTGTACCAGTTAATAATGCGGATTTTTTTTCAATAGATGAAGTTACACCTATGTTGATATATATGCGATTTGATATGTATGCTATTTTGTTGTATTGACAAGCTTCAAAACTTCATATGTCAAATTTGCTGAAGGTGTTAAACAGCATACATATTGTTACACTTAAAAATATTGAATTTTGAGGAGAACCAAGATGGCGGCATAGGTAAACACCAGAGTTTGCTGCCTCGAACAACCACTTCAAAAATACAACTAAAAGATGGAAAGGACATCATCCAGAACCACAGGAAGGCTGGCTGAGTGGAAATTATACAACTAGAAGGAAAGAGAAAAGCATACCGAGACTCAGAGGAGGCGCAGTGCAGAAGTAAAATACTAAGGTGCGCAGTGCATGCAGAGCGGGCTGGCGGATGAGGGCGCCGTTGTTGTTTTCAATCGGGAGGGAGTCTCAGGCTCTGAGCTCCAGTTCCGGGTGAGTCTCTAGGGACCCAGGCTCATACTGGAGAAGCGGGACTGTCTGGCATCAGTCAGAACCCGAGGGCAGCTTTCTCTTCAAGGGCTTGCAGCGATTACTGGAACACTGAGAAGTAGAGCCTCTGAGGGCAAGACTGAGAGCAGCCATAACTGCTAGTC
>NW_005871469.1:805190-808719 GCF_000147115.1 Myotis lucifugus | reverse complement strand
AGGCCAGGAGGGAGCACTGTCCCAAGGCTGTGCTGAGGGAGGGGGCCTCTGGGCTGTGGATCCAGCGCCACCCGACAGCTTTAGTCTCCAAGGGCGCGACCATTTCTCACCTGCCCTGCGCTCAGGCGGGGCCTGAACCCGGTTCCCAGCGAGCGGACTGCGCCGCCGCGAGCCTCCCGCAATTCACGGAGCCGGCTTACGCCCGGGACGCCCAGCGCTCCCCAGGGCGGGGAGGAGGGCGGAGTACACCTTCGGCTTAAGGAGGGCCTGGAGGGTTCCCGCCATTGGCGGCAGTTAGGGCGTTCACGCAGCGCCCTGACTGAGGGACGCGTCGGTGGGAGGGAAGGTTCTAGAAAAGTGGCGACCGCGGCTGGAGTGGCATTAGCAGCGGCGCCGGCTCAGCGTGCGGACGTGCCTCTCGCCTTGTTTCTCCAGCGGCGGCAGTTCTCACTACAGCGCCAGGATGAGTCGGGTTCGCATGCGACCGGGGAGATCTCTCTCATCCCGCTCCGCTGCGGGAAATCGGGCTGAAGCGACTGAGTCCGCGATGGAGAGAGAAAAGGAACAGTTCCGTAAACTCTTTATTGGTGGCTTGAGCTTTGGAACCACAGAAGAAAGTTTGAGGAACTACTATGAGCAATGGGGGAAACTTACAGACTGTGTGGTAATGAGAGATCCTGCAAGCAAAAGATCAAGAGGATTTGGTTTTGTAACTTTTTCATCCATGGCTGAGGTTGATGCCGCCATGGCTGCAAGACCTCATTCAATTGATGGAAGAGTGGTTGAGCCAAAACGTGCTGTTGCAAGAGAGGAATCGGGAAAGCCAGGGGCTCATGTAACGGTGAAGAAGCTGTTTGTTGGTGGAATTAAAGAAGATACTGAGGAACATCATCTTAGAGACTACTTTGAAGAATATGGAAAAATTGATACCATTGAGATCATTACTGATAGGCAGTCTGGAAAGAAGCGAGGCTTTGGATTTGTTACTTTTGATGACCATGACCCTGTGGATAAGATTGTGTTGCAGAAATACCATACCATCAATGGTCATAATGCAGAAGTAAGAAAGGCTTTGTCTAGACAAGAAATGCAGGAAGTTCAAAGTTCTACAAGTGGAAGAGGAGGCAGCTTTGGTTTTGGAGAACCTCGAGGTGGTGGTGGAAATTTTGGACCAGGACCAGGAAGTAACTTTAGAGGAGGATCTGATGGCTATGGAAGTGGTCGTGGATTTGGGGATGGCTATAATGGGTATGGAGGAGGGCCTGGAGGTGGCAATTTTGGAGGTAGCCCTGGTTATGGAGGAGGAAGAGGAAGATATGGTGGTGGAGGACCTGGATATGGCAACCAGGGTGGGGGCTACGGAGGTGGTTATGACAGCTATGGAGGAGGAAATTACGGAAGTGGAAATTACAATGATTTTGGAAATTATAACCAGCAACCATCTAACTATGGTCCAATGAAGAGTGGAGATTTTGGTGGTAGCAGGAACATGGGGGGACCATATGGTGGAGGAAACTATGGTCCTGGAGGAAGTGGAGGAAGTGGGGGCTATGGAGGGAGAAGCCGATATTGAGCTTCTTCCTATTTGCCATGGGCTTCACTGTATAAATAGGAGAGGATGAGAGCCCAGAGGTAACAGAACAGCTTCAGGTTATCAAATAACAATGTTAAGGAAACTTTTGTCTCAGTCATGCATAAGTATGCAGTGATATGGCAGAAGACACCAGAGCAGATGCAGAGAGCCATTTTGTGAATGGATTGGATTATTTAATAACATTACCTTACTGTGGAGGAAGGATTGTAAAAAAAATGCCTTTGAGACAGTTTCTTAGCTTTTTAATTGTTGTTTATTTCTAGTGGTCTTTGTAAGAGTGTAGAAGCATTCCTTCTTTGATAATGTTAAATTTGTAAGTTTCAGGTGACATGTGAAACCTTTTTTAAGATTTTTCTCAAAGTTTTGAAAAGCTATTAGCCAGCATCATGGTGTAATAAGACATAACGTTTTTCCTTTAAAAAAATTTAAGTGTGAGTGTAGAGTTAAGAAGCTGTTATACATTTATGATTTAATAAAATAATTCTAGAGGGGAAAAAATGTTGAATTTCATGCTAAAAAAAGAGCATTGCAGGAATTTTTAATTCATTACTTTGTTTTGAAGAAAAAGTTATCATATACTTCAGGAAGCTTATGGTGAACATGCTCCATCTCAAGATACTTGTGAATGCTGTTTTAAATGCTTTAAAAGTGATGATTTCGATGTGAAAGACAAAGAACGTCCAGGTCAACTGAAAAAGTTTGAAGACCAACAATTACAAGCATTATTGGATGAAGATGCATGTCAAACTCAAAAACAACTTGCAGAAAGATTAAACGTTGCTCAGCAAACAATTTCCGATTGTTTACAAGCAATGGGAAAGATTTTAAAGGAAGGAAAATAGGTGCCACATCAACTGAACAAAAGACAAATGGAAAACCGAAAAGTCATCAGTAAAATGTTGCTTCAACAGCAGGAAAGAAAGTCTTTTTTTTGCATCCAATTGTGACTGGCGATGAAAAGTGGATTTATTTTGAGAATCCCAAATGCACAAAATCATGGGTTGATCCAGGTCAACCATCAACATATACTGCAAGGCCAAATCGCTTCGGAAAGAAGACAACGTTCTGCATTTGGTGGGATCAGGAAGGTGTGGTGTATTATGAGCTTCTAAAACCAGGTGAAATCATTAATACTGGTCGCTACCAACAACAAACAACAATTTGATCCACACTTTGATCGTGAAATGACAAGAATGGGCCAGAAGACACGGCAAAATAATTTAGCTTCATGATAACATACCATCACACACTTCAAAACCAGTTAAAGACACATTAAAAGATCTTTCCTGGGAAGTATTAATCCACCCGCTGTATTCACCAGACCTTGCTCCTTCAGATTACCACTTGTTCTGATCGATGGCACACACACTTTCTGAGCAGCACTTCAAAACATACGAATAAGTGGAAAATTGGGTCTCTGAATGGTTTGCCTCAAAAAAGAGAAGTTCTATTGGGACGGTATCCACAAATTACCTGAAAAATGGGGGAAATGTGTAGCTAGTGATGGACATTACTTTGAATAAAGCACTTTTGATGTTTCTCTTGAAATTATCGTGTTTTCAAACAACAACAAAATCACAGACATTCCAAAAAACTGGGATCTTAAGCCAGCCAAAGGAATGACATTTCAATTTTTCATTTTTCATTATTATTTTGTTAGTTCTTTTTTTTTTTGCTTTTTTCTTTGTTTTCCTTTTTTTTTTTTTTTTGGTTTGGTGCTCTTTTTTTTTGCTTTTTTCTTTGTTCTCCATTTTTTGTTTGTTCCTTTATTTCCTACTTCTTTTCACATTATTTTTTCAACCACGTGAGCAGCAGACACGTGAGTGGCATGCTCTTGTCCAGGGAGCATCAGCCCCATGAGCAGCCTAAAACTGTCCAAGGAAAAGCAACCATGCGAGAGTCCGACCTGTCCAAGAAGCAGCAGCTGTGTGAGCG
>NW_005871469.1:797573-805090 GCF_000147115.1 Myotis lucifugus | reverse complement strand
GGTCTGAGGAGCAGAGCCACAACAGCCTGCACCTGTCTGACAAGCAGCAGCCGGGTGAGTGACACATCCCTGTCTGAGGAGGAGCAGCCACGCGTGCAGCTCACTCCCATCCAAAGAACAGCAGCCTTGCAAGCAGCCCACCCCCATCCGAGGAGCAGCAGACTTGCAATCAACCTGTCCAAGTCCAAGGAGCAGTAGCCCCACAAGCAGCCCAACACATCAGAGGAACAACAACAGCGTGCAGCCAGCCCCCATTCAAGGAACAGCAGCCACGTGAGCAGTCTGCCCCAGTTCAAGGAGTAGCAGCTGCATATGGAGCCCGTCCCCATCTAAGGAACAGCAGCCTCGTGATCAGCACACCCTCTGTCTGAGGAACAGCAGCTGTGTGTGAAGCCTCCCCCCACCAGCCAGAGGAGCCACCACAGCTATGAACAGCACCCACCAGAGGAGCTGCTGCCAACTGAGGAGCAGCTGCTACCACAACCGGCCGAGGAGCAACCACAGCCTGAGGAGCCACTGCCACCCAAGGAGCAGCCCCTGAACGACTCAACATCTAGATATGTCGGTGAGATCAAACATGGGTAGACAAAGAAACCCCCAAAGGAAAGAAAAGGAGGACTCGCCAGAAAAGCAGCTAAGTGAAACAGAGGCATGCAGCATGACAGAAAAAGAATTCAGATTAAGGGTCCTAGAATGCATAAACCGGATGGAGGAAAAAATCAACAACTTATGCAAGAATCAAGAAGAAACAGATGAAAAAATTAACAACTTATGTAAGAACCAAAAAGAAATGGATGAAAAAATCAATAACTTATGTAAGAACCAAAAAGAAATGAAGAGTGATATAGCTGCAATAAAAAACACCATTGAAAGTTTCAACAGTAGACTAGGAGAAGCGGAGGACTGAATTAGCAAAATAGAAGACAGGGAAGCAAAACACACACAAACTGAACTGCAATTGGAGAAAAAATTAAAAGACAGGAGGAGAGCCTAAGGGAGCTATGGGACAACATGAAACGAAACAACATACAAATAATAGGGGTGCCAGAACAACAGGAAGAGGAACAAGGGTTAGAAACCCTATTTGAAGAAATGATATCAGAAAACTTCCCTGAGGTGGGGAAGAAAAAAGTCACACGAGCACAGAGAATCCCAAACAAGGTGAACCCAAAAAGACCCACACCAAGACACATCATAATTACCATGGCAAATGTTCAGGACAAAAAGAATCTTAAAAGCTGCAAGAGAAAGACGGAAAGTTACATACAAGGGATCTCCCATTAGATTATCAAATGATTTCTCAACAGAAACACATCAGGCCAGAAAAGAATGGACAGAAATTTACAAAGTGATGCAAAGCAAAGGACTGAATCCAAGAATACTCTATCCAGCAAGGCTATCATTCAAAACTGAAGGGGAAATAAGAAGCTTCACAGACAAAAAAAGGCTAAGGGAGTTTATCACCACCAAGCCAGCAATGCAAGAAATGCTAAAGGGACTGGTGTAAAAAGAAGAAATAAAAAGCTCAGAAAGAAAACAGCCACAAAAAATAGAAATGGCTACAAACAAGTACCTTTCAATAATAACTCTAAACGTAATGGACTAAATGCTCCAATCAAAAGACATCGAGTGGCTGAATGGATAAAAAAAACATGACCTATATATTTGCTGTCTACAAGAGACCCACCTCAGAATAAGGGACTCACACAGACTGAAAGTGATGCAAGGATGCTACAATATCCGCAAATCAATAAACGTGATATATCACATAAACAAATTGAAAGAAGAAAATGACATAGTCATATCAATTGATGCAGAAAAGCATTTGACAAAATCCAACACCCATTTTTGATAAAAACTCTCAGCAAGGTGGGAATAGAAGGATCATACCTCAACATAATAAAAGCCATATATGACAAACACACAGCCAACATCATACTCAATGGACAAAAACTAAAACCATTTTCCCTAAGAACAGGAACAAGACAGGGATGCCCACTCTCACCACTCCTGTTCAACATTGTACTGGAAGTATTAGCCATTGCAATTAGACAAGAAGAAGAAATAAAAGGCATCCAAATTGGAAAAGAAGAAGTAAAACTGTCCTTATTTGCAGATGACAATGATATTATACATAAAAAAACCTAAAGACTCCATCAAAAAACTATTAGACTTAAATGAATTTGGCAATGTAGCAGGATACAAAATTAACACCAAAAAATCTATGGCATTTCTATACACCAATAGTGAACTTACAGAAAGAGAGACTAAAAAAACCATCTCATTTACCATCGCACCAAAAAAATTAAGATACCTAGGAATAAACTTAACTGAAGAGGTAAAAGACCTCTACTCAGAAAACTACAGGACGTTGAAAAAAGAGCTAGAGGAAGACATAAACAGATGGAAGAACATACCATGTTCTTGGATTGGTAGAATCAACATCATTAAAATGTCCATACTACCCAAAGCAATCTATAAATTCAACGCACTTCCCATTAAAATACCAATGGCATATTTCACAGATCTAGAACAAACTCTCCAAAAATTCCTCTGGAATAAAAAAAAAAGACCCTGAATAGCTGCCGAGATCCTGAGAAAGAACAAAGTAGGTGGGATCTCAATACCAGATATCAAGCTGTATTACAAAGCCACTGTTCTCAAAACTGCCTGGTACTGGCACAAGAACAGACATATAGATCAATGGGATAGAATAGAGAGCCCAGAAATCGACCTGAACCAATATGTTTAATTAATATTTGACAAAGGAGGCAAGAACATACAATGGAGTCAAGATAGTCTCTTCAATAAATGGTGTTGGGAAAATTGTACAGATACATGCAAGAAAATGAAACTAGATCACCAACTTACACCACACACAAAAATAAACTCAAAATGGATAAAGGACTTAAATGTAAGACGGGAAACCATAAAAATACTAGAGGAATCCAAAGTCAACAAAATCTCAGACAGACATATGCCGAAGGAATTTCTTCACCAATACAGCTCCTAGGGCATTGGAAACTAAAGAGAAAATAAACAAATGGGACTACATCAAAATAAAAAGCTTCTGCACAGCAAAAGAAACCATCAACAAAACAACAAGAAAGCCCACTGCATGGGAGAACATATTTGCCAATGTTATCACCGATAAGGGTTTAATCTCCAACATTTATAGGGAACTCATACAACTTAACAAAAGGAAGATAAACAACTCAATCAAAAAATGGGCAAAGGACCTAAATAGACACTTTTCAAAAGAGGACATTCAGAAAGCCAAGAGACATATGAAAACATGCTCAATGTCACTAATCATCTGAGAGATGCAAATCAAAACAACAATGAGGTATCATCTCACACCTGTCAGAATGGCTGTCATCAACAAATCAACAAACGACAAGTGCTGGAGAGGATGTGGAGAAAAAGGAACACTGGTGCACTGCTGGTGGGAATGCAGACTGGTGCAGCCACTATGGAAGACAGTATGGAGTTTCCTCAAAAAACTAAAAATGGAACTCCCATTTGACCCTGTGATCCCACTTCTAGGAATATATCCCAAGAAACCAGAAACACCAATCAGAAAGAATATATGCACCCTTATGTTCATAGCAGCACAATTCACCATAGCTAAGATCTGGAAACAGCCTAAGTGCCCATCAGTAGATGAATGGATTAGAAAACTGTGGTACATCTACATGATGGAATACTATGCTGCTGTAAAAAAGAAGGAATTCTTACCATTTGCAACAGCATGGATGGAACTGGAGAGCATTATGCTAAGTGAAATAAGCCAGTCAATGAAAGAAAAATACCACATGATGTCACTCATTTATGGATAAGAAAGACCATTATAAACTTATGAACAAAAATAGATACAGAGGCAGAGCTGCCTCGAACAGACTGTCAAACTACAGTGGGAAAGCCGGGGAGGGGAGGGGGGCAGGAGGGATGGGTAAGAGATCAACCGAAGGACTTGTATGCATGCATATAAGCATAACCAATGGACATAAGACACTGGGGGGTAGGGGAGGCTAGGGGATTGTCAAGGGTGGGAAAAAAAGGAGACATATGTAATACTCTTTGTAATACTTTAAGCAATAAAACAATTTTTAAAAAAGAAATTATCGTGTTTTCTTTGATTACAAAATCCGCCATTATTAACCGGTACACCTCGTATATCCAGTGGGAGTGACACCAACACACAGGGAACAAATAAGTGATTTCAAGACCAGTGCAGGGAGGGGTGGATCAGCCACCTGAGGGGAGGGCGGGGTGTCCCCAGCACTGACTCCGATTGTTACTGCAGGTAATTTTGTTTTAGCATAAAAACAGATTAATTCTCCATTTCCTTTTCTTCCCCAGACCAGAATCTCTCCCTCTGAGCTGAAGATGCCTAAGAAGGAAGGATCTGAACAAATAGTTGGTCTAGGGCCGTGGTCGGCAAACTGCGGCTGGTGAGCCACATGCGGCTCTTTGGCCCCTTGAGTGTGGCTCTTCCTAAGCCTTAGGAGTACCCTAATTAAGTTAATAACAATGTACCTACCTATATAGTTTAAGTTTAAAAAATTTGGCTCTCAAAAGAAATTTCAATCGTTGTACTGTTGATATTTGGCTCTGTTGACTAATGAGTTTGCCGACCACTGATCTAGGGAATCACAGACACCTAATAGGCCCCTGGAGTGGAGGAGAGGACAGGGCTCTGGCTGCAGACAGACCTCAGATGACTCTGATCAGCTGCTCATGGTCTGTGGAACTCCACTTTAGTGACTGTATTTCCCTGTGCCTCAGTTTCCTTTCAATGAAGGAGGATAAATATTTGGCTGCCAGGTTGTCAGTGAATTAACCCTAAAATATTCACAGCACCTGACCTAAATCCTGGGCTGATTCCTGGTGGACGAGGAGCCCCCGGAGCATCTTCTCTCCTCTGTTCCTCCCTGGGGATGCTGGCCTTTCCCTGGACTCTTGTAAGTCCCCCAGGGCAGTTAGCCAAATACCTAGCCACCTTGTCCATCTGTGCTCTCCACACACAGTCTCAGGTGAAGGGCCAGGCTCCGTCCTTGCCCAGATGTGGCTCTTGGGGATGAGCTCTGGCTGGTGACCAGCTCAGGAGCCTTGTGACTTGGGCACCTGGGAAGTAATTGCTCCCGGTCAGCCCTGCCCACAGACCAAACCCAACATGACACAGGCTCCCCAAGGTCCCTGGAGTCAGAAGCCTGGGATCAAAGGTCTGGGGAGGGGCTGACTGGGCTGAACTTCTGTGTGAGGATCCTAGGGGCCCCTCAGTCCATGCCCTGACTGATCCCTGTAGAACAGTGGTTCTCAACCTGGGGGTCGAACGACCCTTTCACAGGGGTCGCCTAAGACCATTGGAAAACACACATATAATTACATATTGTTTTTGTGATTAGTCATTATGCTTTAATTATGTTCAATTTGTAACAATGAAATTGGGGTTCACCACAACATGAGGAACTGTATTAAAGGGTCGCGGCATTAGGAAGGTTGAGAACCACTGCTGTAGAGCCTGTCTCAGGGTCATGGTCATGGGGATGGGCCCAGGGGCTGGATGAGACTGGCCTCCCTCTGCTGAGTCACTCCCATCAGATGGGCCCTTCTCTCTGTGGAGAATGTCTGCAGGGCTGGAATCCGGGAAGGAAACTCTGATCTTAGAAAGTTTGTCTCCACTGTGTGTCCTGCACTAAATGCCCAAACCCAACCTGGGACGTTATGCAGTAGGGGATGGAGGCAGAGTCCAGGGCTGTCAGTCCTGTGTGTGAAGTAGAGTTCACCCCACCCAACACCCAGAGGTCAAAGAGCAATCACTCACGGTATACACGGAGCTGTCCGGTTACTATTTCACCTTGAAAAGTTTTCCTTATGGCTAGTAGAGTGTAGTACCCTGTATCCTGCAGGGTGACGTTCTGGAACAGCAGGGACCCGTTGGGGTATATTGTCTCTCGACCGCTGTATGCAAGTCCTGGGTGTATTTCTTGAGTATCTATTATATATGATGCAATTTGATGGTTGCTGTCCACACTTTCCCCTTTGAACCAGACATAACCTCCAAGAAACCCTGGCAGGTTGTGGACACGGAGAAGCACATCCTTCCCTTCGGCACCATTGGGCGGCACTGATTCAATAGTGAGCTGGGCAGTGGTGGGCAGGCTCCAGAAGGTTAAGAGTGAGGCTAGGAGGGAAGAGGGAAATTGATCAATATTTGGAGCTATGTATTGGGAAGGAGAGATGAGGCTTTGGGTCCTGAGCAGGTCTCTTCATCTCTCAGCCTTGGTCTGAGTAAGTGTGTGTGTCTCCTGTAGTCAAGTTCAGCAGCATGGCCACCAATACTTCAGCACCTCTGATCCTGTTACAGTGGGGCCTTGACTTACGAGTGTCCCGACTAATGAGTTTTTTGAGATATCAGCTGTCTCTCGGCAGATTTTTTGCATTGAGTTGACAGAGTAATTTGAGTTAATGAGCTCCTTAACGAGCTCTGTCTTGGAACGAATCAAACTCGTAAGTCAAGGCACCACTGTATTTCCTCTGTTTTGAATACTCTTACCCAGGTGTCTGCCCTCAGATCCCTGCTGACACTCTGAAGTGTCTTTGGGAGACCCCTTCCCTGATCACCTCCTCTAAAGACCTCTGTCTTCACTTTCTGACCTGTCCCTGGGCTGTTCCCTGCATGGCATTGTGGGGACCTGACATCACATCTAGATCTTTCTTTGTCTGTCTCCTCCCCATAGAACATGAGCTTCATGGGGGCAGGGGCTTGTCTGATCTTGTTGCACTCCAGCGCCTGCAACAGGCTGTAAGTACCTGTGGGTGAATGAGTGAGTGCTGCAGGGTCCTGCACCTCCGGGGATGTATCAGCCCATTTCTGAGCTTGGTGGTGAGGACACTATTTAGCACCCCTGGTTAAGTTTTTTGCCCCCTGACATGAATTGTGATCATTGTCATCAGTTTCTAAAACTTATTGTTCAGAAATTATTAACTTTAAAAACACACAGCAGTCAAGGTGTTCCTGCGCCTGAGATTGTCCTGCTGCTGAGCCCCCTCCCCCATCCTACTCTGCTCCCCTGTCCTCTCTCCTCAGGTCCAAACAGAAGCCCTCTGTCCCCTCTCAGAGCGCTGTGCTCCCCAGGAGACCCCAGCCAGTCTCTGTCTCCCCTTTTCCTGTCCACCCCCAGGGATTGTCCCCTCCTTACCAGCCAGCAGGAGCCCCTGCCAGGGGACACACCCTCTGTGAGCAGGGACTGAGCGGGACTCCATGGTGTCTGCTGTCTGTTCCGTCCCTCCCTCTGTGAGAAGAGCTTGGGCCCAGGAACACTCCCAGGCACCTTTGTTCTGGTTGCGTGGATCTGCTGTCCTTTCTTCCAGTGCATTGACCTCCTCCCAGGGCAGGAATGCTTCCCGGTCACGTGGGAAGGGGGCGGGTGGCTATTCCCTTAGGAAATCTCCTTCTCCCTTTCCCTTCTCATTCCTGGAGACCCCTGTCCCCCTCCTCCCCTTTTCCTTCC
>NW_005871469.1:787723-797371 GCF_000147115.1 Myotis lucifugus | reverse complement strand
CGGGGTCTCAGACATCTCCAGAGCCCCTTTCATCACTTGGAACTTTTCCCTTAAGAAATAGGAGCCTGGGGCCGCATCAGGAACTCTTGTCACAGGAATGTCATCTCCCGTCATGCGTGAGAATCACCTGTGGAACTTGGTAAAGATTGCAATGCCCAGGTGGCACCATAGAAATGCTGCTTCAGCAGCTGCCCAGCTAAGGTGGATGCCCGCCAGGCTGAGACCCATGCTGTGTGGGTGGGGCAGCCGCTCCCCATCTCCTGTGCACAGAGAGGGTCTCCAGATCCTGTTCAAATGCAGATTCTGACTGGGCAGGTGTGTGGTGGACCTAAGACTCTGCACACAGCCTTGGCCTCTGCTGTGGAGAGGCCTTGGGTCTGTCACCAACACAGACAGCTCCAGGCGTCCCCAAACCTGGGGATTACTCCATTTTTGACACAGAAACCCATCTGGGTCTTCCCTGTGTTCTCAAATGCACTGGGAAGGTTGGATTTCCTCCCAGCTGGAAGGCCACAGAGGTGACTCTGGGGTGAGAAAGGGGTCAGCTGAATGATGACGGGGAGGGGAGCCCCTCTCTATCTCCAGCTGTCACCCGCCTGGCCCTTGCTTCCCGCGCAGAGACCAGGACCAGGTGTCTCAGAAGGACCGGAAGTTCCCGGGGTGAAGGTGTAGGTGTCCTGTGTGTCCTCTCAAGTGAGGACTGTGCTTGGTGGTCAGATGGCTGTGGGCTCCCTGGTCCTCAGGTTCAAGGAGACCCTCCCTCTCTGTGCCTGTTGGCTGAGCTGTGGCTCAGAGCCTGTCCATGTGCTCCCTGATGGTCAGAGCAGCCTCTGTCCCTCCTCTGCCTGGGGGACATTCCTGTGATCACCCTGCCTTCCCCATGGGTGGTGCCAGGCATGGGGTGGGGGAGCAGCACTGAGACCCCTGAGAGAGCAGGTGCTCCAAGGCCCCTAGAAGGAGCCGGATACTAGGGAGGAGCCCAGAAGGGCCTGTTGGAGCAGGGGATGGAAATCAGGCTCCTTCTGCACCTCCTTAGCCAAGGACAGGTTCACGTGTGCATTTCCGGTGTGCTGTCTGCGTGTCTCCATGTTGCCACCTGGAGGTCATGAAGGAGACCTGCAGCCAATGTCAGGGACAGCGCCAGGGATGCTGACCAGGCTCCAGATGCTGTGAGCTGACCCTGAGGCCTGGGAGAGGTGGGCTCTGACCTCCAGGCTGAGTGGCCAGTCACGGTGGGTCTCAGGCTGCCTGACTTCATCCCAGGGCAGGGTGAGTGCAGGGAGAGGACAGGCGTTGTCCAAAGGAGTCCGGATCCAGTGTCATGAGAACTGTCCCCCAGGGGAATATGCTGTTTTAGGAGGAGCTCCTTGTCCCCGAGATTTCCAAGGAAAGGCCTGGTGAGGGGTCTCTTAAGGCTTACAGGAGAGTGTGCCAGCCTGAAGGACTGATCCCGAGAATGCCCTGTGTGTCCCCTTCACAGCACTGAGGCACTGCATCCAAGTCATCTGTGTCCCTGTCTGTCATCTGCTCTAGGCCTCCCCACAGGGCCCAGGATCTGGGGCAGCTCCATGTAAAGTGTCAACCAGGGATCCTGTGGGTCCCTCTGTTAGGGGAGAGGAGGCCCTGGGGACCCTCAGCCCCTCTGAGATGGAAGAACCCCCAGATCCTAGATTCTCCTGTCCCATCCTGCATGGGAAGTCCCCTTGTTCCCCAGGACACCATGGGCTGGTGAGATGTCTTCAGGGACCACAGGAAAGTGTCCCATAGACCAAGGACCTTAGGAATGGGAGTCATCCCCTGATTCCTTTGAGGTCAGGGTGGGCTTCCTTTTCCCATGGTAGTAACTCCACCTGGGATTTCTGCCAGGTCAGGGCTCTGTGAGAAGAGGAAGGATACAGGCTGCTGCCCGTGTCCTGGGGAGACAAGACATAACCTCACATGGTAGGGATGGGGAGGGCTGTGATATTTTGGACATGAATGGGGGTCAGGATGTTACAGGACCTTGAATGCCTGGTCTTTGAGTCTCAGTATCAGAACTGAGCACTGAACCCAGTACAATCTCAAGCAGATAGAGTTTATTGAAAAAAGAAAAAAGCTTGTGCACAAGGGAATCAACCAGAAAAGAAGTGGAGTTCCCCGAGGGTTCCTGTGGGTGGCTTATATGGGGGTCTTGGGGTGGGTGCAGGGCTTGGGCATGAGGATGAGGTCAGCTGTCCCATGAGCCTCATCTGGTGGTGGCTGGTCCCAGGGTAGTCCAGGGTTTTCCCATGGTCAGTGGACCACCCAAAGGGCCTGTAGAATAATGCTTGTGCAAACATTCTAGCTACCATTTAATCAACAAAAAAACTATTTTGCAGAACAGGATGTCAAGAAAGGATGTTATCATCCTATATTCTTTCCTTTAAGGATGCGGTTAGGTTAGTTTCAACTACGGAATTTTACTGAAAGCAAGGAGTCACGTCAGGCCTCGGAGATGGACTTCTTTCAGCCAAGATGGAACCCAGATGTTACCTCCATGCTGTCCCAAGACCCCTCCCTGTTAGGAGAGCCCTGTCCTCCCTCCTGACTGTACGAGGGTAATGGCTCATCCCTGGGACAGCTGTGGGCACTTGCTGCCCTCCTCCCATGCTGACACCAGGCCCTGGTCTGCAGGAACATGTTCTGACCCCAGGTGTCACACAGGGTGACATGCTTCAGTTGTGTGGTGTCCCACATCCATTTAACCATGTGTATGAAGAATCTGTGAGGGTGCAGACAAGCAGAGCTGGATACCGGCCTGGCTTCTGTATCATCCTCATAGATGCCACTGGAGGGAGGCTTCTGTCTCATCCTCAGAGTCCCTGCCTGAGCACAAGGACTGGACTTCCCCATCTGCCATCATGGGTTAATCCAAGATGCCAGAGCCCTGGCTCCACCTCCTGCTCCAGCCCTCAAATACTCTTTAGATTTGCTCAGGGTTGAGCTACTGGAGCAGACATCTGGGTCCCCAGGAGGATCCTCACTGGCTAGAGGGTATGAAGGCATAGACTCATGACCCGGAAACAACCCCAGGGTCCATCACTGGGGAGAGGGGTGGACCATGTAGGCTGGAATCTCAGGGCCCAGTTGCCCCTGCCCCAGGTGTAGCCCTAAGAAAAATGGTCATGAGCCTATAACCCTAAAGCTCCTGTCACAGGATCTGTTCAGGTGGAATGGCCTGAGTTGCTGTGGAACTTTCCAGACTGGGCCTTCCACAGAGGGAGATGGGTCCCCTGGGATATTTCAAGAATTGTCCTACCTGGAAGAATTAGGAGAGATGTGTTATTTCCATGACACAGGTTCTCTTAGGACCTGAAGGAGCAGGCAGTGTCCTGGCCATCAACTCCAGATCAGGACCCAAGAGGTGGGAGTATGAGGTCCTCCCTGACCCCCACCCCTCAGAACACCACTGCTGGGCTGTCTGTGGGGGAACTCAGCCTCCCCTCCCCATTCCTGCTGTTGGGGAGAGGGACTCAGAGCCCCTTCATGTAGAGTGGACCATGAAGGAGCACAGGTGAGGGAGGGCAGGTGGACGTGGAGGTGGGAGCTGTGAGATGATGGGCAGACAGGAGACACACAGCCCACTTAGGCATGTGTGCTTGGAAAACTGTATTACAATATCATATGCAGGTCTGTTCATCAAGCTTCTAGGACATGGTTCATGTCCTATATCCTCACTGACCACTTTGTTCTCTCAGTTACTGAAAAAGATGGGCTCAAATCTCCTACAAGAGAGTGAATTCCAAGTAGCTTTTTTAGGAGAGACGTGTCAACCTGATACATGCTTGCCCCAAAGCCTGCAAAATGCTATAGTAAAAATGAATCATGAAGAGTTAGTTGCTGTCAATACAACAGCATGCTGTCTCCTTCTTATTTTTATTCAGTGAGTTCACTGTGGGTAACACAGGAATTTATAGCACCGAGGGATGTGGTATATCACCAAGGGTGGTGAGAAGCTGGGAAGCAAATTTTATTTTCATGGACAGATATGTGGATTAGCATAACCACTGAGATGAGTAACCTGGCAATTTCCATGATCATTAAAGATGTCCTTGCCCTAGAGCCAGCAGCTCCATGTTCTGTATTAATAGATCCACAGAGAAACTGTTAGAGCAGGCAGCTAGAGAGACACCTGCTAGGAGAGGTAGTTGGGGCCTGGAGGGGAGATGTGGGAGACGTGACAAACCAAAACTAGCAAAAAGCAGACCATAAAAGAGTTGAGTTCTTTCTTTAAAAGAAAAGCCTGTTTCCAAAAACATGACCCATTTCTGTACATTTTAAAATATAAAACTACACAACATATCAGTTATGAATACAAGCAGAAGATAAGAAGTACCAGATAGACCCTCCCCCTACAGGAGAGTGCTTATGCCTGGGAAAGAGGAGGGAAAGGATGAGAAGGTGGGGTTGCAGTTTATGTAACACTAGAGTCCCGGTGCACAAAAATTTGTGCACTTGATGGGGGGGGGTCCCTCAGCCTGGCCTGTGCCCTCTCACAGTCTGGGACCCTCTGGGGATGACCACCTGCTGGTTTAGGCCTGCTCCCCAGGGGATTGGGCCTTGGCTGGTAGTCAGACATCCCTCTGGCAGCCTGGGAGCCCTGGAGGGATGTCCATTTGCCAGTAGAGAGCAGGCCTAAGCTGCAGTCTGACATCCTTAGTGCTGCTGAGGAGGAGGGAGAGGCTCCCACCACCACCGCTGTACTGGCAGCTGTCAGCCTGGCTTATGGCTGAGCAGAGCTCCCTCTGTGGGAGCGCACTGACCACCAGAAGGCAGCTCCTGCATTGAGCGTCTGCCCCCTGGTGGTCAGTGTGTGTCATAGTGACCAGTCATTCCCAGTATTTCTGCTGTTAGGGTCAGTTTGCATATTACTCTTGTATTATATAGGATAGAGGCCTGGTGCAGGGTGGGGGTCGGCTGGTTTGCCCTTCAGGGTGGGGGTCCCCACTGGGGTGCACTGGGGTGCCTGGCCGGCTTGGGTGAGGGGCTGATGGCTGTTTTCAGGCTGGCCACACCACCTTTAGGGTGGGGGTCCCCACTGGGGTGCCTGGCCAGTCTGGGTGAGGGGCTAATAGCTGTTTTCAGGCTGGCCAAGCCTCCCCAGTGACAGAAGCTCCCAGTCTCTCCTTTTTTTCTTTTTTTTCTTTTTCTGGGATTCATTTACCTTCTATAACTGAAACTTTGTAGCCTGGAGTGGAGCTCACAGCCAGCCAGGGCTTGGCTTCCTCCATCACCAGGGGCAACCCAAGGCTCCAGTTCCATGGCCATGGCCCAGTGAAAGCAGGTTTCTGGGGTTTATTTACCTTATATAATTGAAACTTTGTTGCTTTGAGTGTAGCTTAGAGCAGGCCGCGGCAGGCGGGGAACCTTGGCTTCCTCCATCACTGGAGCAAGCAAGCCTCCTGTTCGTTCCAGCTTCGTGGCTGCCAGCCGCCATCTTTGTTGGCAGTTAATTTGCATATCTTGCTGATTAGCCAATGGGAGGCGTAGCGAAGGTATGGTTAATTACCATGTTTGTCTATTATTAGGTAAGATTCTGGGATTTATTTACCTTCTATAAGATTTTTATTCTGGGATTTATTTACCTTCTATAATTGAAACTTTGTTGCTTTGAGTGGAGCTCAGAGCCGGCCATGGGAAGCTCGGCTTTCTCCATCATTGGGGCAACCAAGCCTCCTGCTTGCTCCAATTCCATGGCTGCCGGCTGCCATCTTGGTTGGGTTAATTTGCATATAGTTGCTCTGATTGGCTGGTGGGCAGGGCTTAAGGCATAGCGAAGGTACAGTCAATTTGTTTGTTTGTCTTTTATTAGTGTAGATTTGCCTCTTTCCCTAAAAGGAAGATCTGAACAAATATCTAAAATGTCCATATCTGTGAAATCTTGAAAGTGAGCAAACAGATGACTGTTACAATATTTTATGTATGTAGGAAATGATTCATGATTAAAAGAAAAATATATATTATATTTTTATTATCTATATACATAAAAGGCTAATATGAAAATTGTCCCCTCAGGAGTTCTACTGGAAGACCAGGAGTTCGATCACTCACTATGATATGCGCTGACCAACAGGGGTGGTGTGGAATGAAAGAAGGCCCCGACCAGCAGCCGGAAGGAAGGCCCTGCCAGCAGTCAAAGGCCCCAATTGGCCCTGATCACCAGCCAGTCCTAGGGACCCTACCCATGCATGAATTTTGTGCACTGAGCCTCTAGTATATACATAACATTGCTCCATGTCAAAAAGTGTAATTCTCCCTCATTTTAAAGACACCCATTTGATGCCTGCAGAATATTTCACTAATGGATAAAACATGCTGAGAAGAAAAAGTGATGGACATAAATTGTTTCCACATTCTTTAAAATGTAAAACATGTCAGCAGAACTATTCTTTTATATCTATCTTTGTATGTTTGTCTCACTATTTTTATAGATTAAATTAGTAAAAATGGGAATTTCTCAAAGAATGGACACATTTAAATTAGTCTAATACATTAGCATATTTCTCTTGCAAAAATCTAAGATTTTTGCCTGTGATGTACACATTATCCCATCTCACCAGTTCATGCTGAGGGATAAAGGAAATTAAATAAGACAATGTATATAAAATACCTGGTAGAGTGTCTGGCATATAGTACTGGCTCAATAAAGGGCAACTGTTATTATTACTGACAAGTGGATTTAAAGTCAGAAGACTTAAAGCTGGAAGAATGTGGTGAAATTTTTAAAAAGCAATGCATTCACCTATCAGGTTAAAAATTAAAAAATGGTGATTTTATCAGGTTAAAATCATCAAATGTTGGCAAGGATGCAAATTATTCACACATTGCATGGTAGCAATATAGAATGATACAGTCATTCCGGAGACATTTGACCATTTCATAAACATGAAACATGGGCATCTATTGCAGAGAAATGGAAACTAAAATTTACACAAAAACCTGTCCAGGAGTGTTCACTGCAGCTTTACTCTTCATTGCCAACCACTGGGAATGACCAAGATGTCCTTCAGTGAGCAAACGGTTAAACAAACTGTGGTACATCCACACCATGGAATGCTACTCAGCAATAAAAAATAAAAAAAACTATTGATATATGCAGCAACCTGGGTGCATCTCCAGGGGATTATGCTGGTTTCAAAAAGTCAATTCCAAACGTATCATATGTAACATATGGTTCTATTCATATCCTATATAATAAAGAGCTAATATGCTAATTAGACCAAACAGCAGAATGACCATCTGGATGACCTTCTGGATGAAACCGGGGCTGCGAGGAGCTGCAGACAGATCGCCAAAAATTACCAGGTTGCCAAAAGTTAGGAACTCAGTGAGGGTGCTGTGGAGGCAGTGGGTGGGGAGGAAGGCGGGCCTGGTTATAAAAGGCAAGGAGGGTCCTTGTGGTGCTTGAACTGTTCTGTATCTTGACTGTGATGGTGGATACACAATCCTACACAGGTGATAAAATTTCATAGAACTAAACACACACACACACACACACACACACACACACACCTGCAAAACTCATGAGGTCGGAATCACATGAGTGGGCTGCATCAGTGGTAATGTCCTCCTGTGGTATCCTACTATAGTCTTGTACCCAGTTAGGGGAAACTGGTTGGAGGGTACATGGGATGTCTCTGCATTATTTCTTACAACGGGGTGTGAATCTGCAATTATCTCAAAGTAAAATGTTTAATTTTTTTGAAAAATCGAGGGGTCTGGAAGAAACTAATCAAAGAACATATATGCATATATTCATAACCCATGGGCACAGACAATAATGTGGTGAAGGCCTGGGGTGGGATGGGGACTGGATGGAGTGGAGAAAGGGGAAGAATGGGGAACAGCTGTAATACTGTCAATTTTTTTTAAGTATATGATTTTTACTTTCCACAAGAAGATTTGAAATAGCTCTTTTTTGTGTTCAAGACTAGACAATACAAACTTTTTAGTGGTAGCTAACAATTTCCCATTTATTAACTTATAACCATTCCAATAATCCTATGAGCTTAGCAATACCTTTACCCCCATTATGCAAATAGGGAAACTGAGGCACAGAGAAGGTAAATGACTTGTCATTTTCACATAACAGTTAGGGCAGCAATGAACCCCCTCAGAACATCTGAGAGCTGTAAAGTCACAGGAAGGGAACCAGACAACTGTTTTTTTGAAAATCAACCACCCTAACCACCAAGAGGGCTGGATGGCACCCCCAGGACGGTCCTCATTTTGTAGCCAAGTGTACCGCTGGCGAATGAGCCATGATTTCTATTTTCTTTTTTTAATGTGGTAAAAACACATAACAGTCCTAGCTGGTTTGGCTCAGTGGATAGAGTGTTGGCCCACAGTTTGAAGGGCCTTGGGTTCAATTCTGGTCAAGGGCATGTACCTTAGTTGCAGGCTCAATCCTGTCCCCGGTTGGGGTGCGTGTGGGAGGCAACCTATGGATGTGTCTCTCTCACATCTATGTTTCTCTCTGTGTGTCTCTCCCCCTCCCTTCCATGCTCTCTGAAAATCAATGGGAAAATATCCTCAGGTGAAGATTAACAACAACAAAAAACATAACATAAATTTACTACCTTAACCATTTTAAGGTACAGCTCAATTGTATTTAATACATTCACAATGTTGTACAATCATCATTACCATCCATCCCATAACTCTTGTAAAACTGAAACACTACCTATTAAGCAAAAAATCCCCATTCTCCCCTTCCCAAGCCCCCTGACAACCACTATTATACCTTGTGTCTTTATTATTTTGATTAATTTAAGTACTTCATATAATTGGAATCATAAAATATTTGTCCTATTGTGCCCCGTTTATTTCACTTAGCATAATATCCTCAATGTTTATTCATGCTGTAGCATATTACAGAATTTCCTTTTTTAGGAGAGGCATTTTTAAATATATTTTTATTGATTTCAGAGAGGAAGGAAGTGGGAGAGAGAGATGGAAATGTCAATAATAAGAGAGACTCATTGATTGGCTGCCTCCTACACGCCCCCTACTGGGTTTGAACCCACAACCTGGGCATGAGCCCTTGACTGGAATCGAACCCAGGACCCTTCAGTCCACAGTCTGATGCTCTTTCCACTAAGCCAAACCAGCTAGGGCCAGAATTTTCTTTTTTAAAGGGTGAATAATATTCCATTGTCTGTATATACATTGTGCTTACCCATTTATCCATCCATGGATCCTAGAGTTGCATTCACATTTTAGCTATTGTGAATAAATCTTCTATGAACATGTGCATACAAATACCTATTCCAGACCCTTCTGTCAATTATTTTTAGTGTATGCCCAGAAGTGACATTGCTCTGTTACATGGTAACTCTACATTTAACTTTTTGAGGAACTGCCATACTGTTTTTGCAAGGTGACTGCACCATTTCACATTCCCATCAGCAGTGCACAGGCATCCTGACCTCTCCACATTGTCGCCAACACTTGTTTTTTTTTCTGTTTTTGGTAATAGCCATCCCTAGTGGGCAATGAGGGTGGTATTGTTTCCAAACTCAAGAGGTTTGCCCACTTGGAGTGTGAGGATGGATTGTCCATGGGCAGTTTTATTTACTGGCAGCAGGAAGCACACAAGTCCAGTTCCTTTCTCACCACACAAAGTATGCA
>NW_005871469.1:747886-782886 GCF_000147115.1 Myotis lucifugus | reverse complement strand
ATTTGCACCTCTTTCTGCTGCCCCCAGGCTGCCCCTTTCCCCTCACCTCCTGGACATTTGCACCGCTGGCTGCCACCCCTGACAGGCTGGTTGCAGAGCGCTGATGAGGATGGTTCATGGTGCTGGCTGACGTGGCATGTGCTCAGTGGCCAGGAGCACCGCTGCCCTGTGGGAGGAGCAGGCGTGTCTCCTTACTTCTTTCATAGCAGACCCTCCAGGGGTGAATTCATAACCAGGATTGAGGCAAGGAGACACACACATTGTGTTTCCTAAGCATTCGAGGAACCAAGAGGGCGGCATAAGGTATAAGCCTGTACGTGCTGCCCCCCACAACAACATTAAAACCACAACTATAAGACAAAGCAGCTATCATCCAGAACCACGGGAAAGCTGGCCAAGTGGAAGTTCTACAACTAGAAGGAAAGAAAAAAGTGCATTGAGACCAGGTGGGAGGTGCAGAGGCACCAAGAGTAGAGGTACGGAGGCACGCACAAGGCAGCTGCACCTGAGTGCGCGGTTTTTTTCAATCGGAAGGGAATACAAGCTCCCGAATGCACTGAACTCATTTACGGCGAGACTCTGGGGTCCCAGACTCCTACAGGAAGAAACTGAACTGTTTTGCAGCAGTTCGCAAAGCGAGGGTGGCTTTCTTGCAGAGCTGCTCTCAGGGATCATTGTTGCTGTGGGGGCGCGGGACTTGGGGACGCAGAGGGACTAGGGGACGCAGAGGCGCGGAGAAGCTGACGACAGCCATTGCTGTTTGCTCCGCCCTGGTGACTCTCTGAGACCCCACCCCACTCAATTTACATCCCCATCCAAGCTGTGTGCAGTGGCACAAAGGAACCACCTGCGCTTTTGCAGCATAACCTTACAAACTGCAGCTGGGTCAGAGAGCCCCAAAACTTCCAAACCCCAAACAAAGAGGAGAAATCTGCTGGTATCGCTGTAGCTCCTGCTGGGTGGACTCACACAGTGGTTGACTTGGAGATCCAGGAGCCAGGGTACACCTGGCCAGATACCAGATTTCAACTCCCCACATCCATAAAGGACACACTCAAGAAGCAGACTCAGTGGATGCTCGCAGTCAGCCAAAAATGCAGAGACAAAAAAACATATCACAAATGAAAGAAATGGAGGAAAGCAAACTAATGGAGGACATAGAGTTCAAAACAATAGTTATAAGGTTACTCAAGAACCTTCTACGAACCTCCGAGGAACTTAGTGAGACCTTCAAGGATCTTAATGAGAATGCCAAAAAAATGGAAAAGGACCAGTCAGAAATTAAACATACACTGACTGAAATTAAAAATAATATACAGAGATCCAACAGCAGACTAGAGGATCCCAAGAATCAAGTCAAAGATTTGAAATACGAAGAAGCAAAAAACACCCATCTGGAAAAGCAAAAAGAAAAAAGAATCCAAAAATATGAAGATAGTGTAAGGAACCTCTGGGACAACTTCAAACGTACCAACATCTGAATTATCGGGGTGCCAGAAAAAGAGAGAGAGCAAGATACTGAAAGCCTATTAGAAGAAATCATGACAGAAAACTTCCCCTACCTGATGAAAGAAATAGACTTACAAGTCCAGGAAGTGAAGAGAACCCCAAATAAGAGGAATCCAAAGAGGACCACACCAAGACATATCATAATTAAAATGCCAAGGGCTAAAGACAAAGATAGAATCTTAAAAGCAGCAAGAGAAAAACAGTTAGTTACCTACAAGGGAGTACCCATATGACTGTCAGCTGATTTCTCAACAGAAACCATGCAGGCCAGAAGGGAGTGGCAAGAAATATTCAAAGTGATGAATACCAAGAACCTACAACCAAGATTACTTTATCCAGCAAAGCTATCATTCAGAATTGAAGGTCAGATAAAGAGCTTCACAGACAAGAAAAAGCTAAAGGAGTTCATCACCACCAAACCAGGATTATATGACATGCTGAAGGATATTCTTTAAGAAGAGGAAGAAGAAGAAAAAAGTAAAGATAAAATTATGAACAACAAAGTGACAACAAATACATATCTATCAACAAGTGAACCTAAAAATTAAGTCAGAATAAACTGGTGAATATAATAGAAGCAGGGGCATAGAAAGGGAGTGGACTGACAATTCTTGGGGGGAAGGAGGTGTGGGGGTGCGGGAAGAGACTGGACAAAAATCTTACACCTATGGATGAGGACAGTGGCAGGGGGTGAGGGCATGGGGTGGGGTGGGAACCAGGTGGAGGGGAGCTATGGGAGGAAAAAAGAGGAACATCTGTAATAATCTGAACAATAAAGATTTATTAATTTTTAAAAAAGCATTCCATTATTTCACATCCAAATACAAAGCCGTGGAAGTGCTAGTGGATATGCTGGCTGCATTTCCCACGGATGGGGTAAGGCTATCCCTAACAGACTAGTGATATGGTCAAAGACAGAGTCGATGCTCTCCTTAAGTCAGGTATCTAACTGCTAAAGCCCGCCTGCATTTGTAGTGGGCAAGAGGGCTCCAGTTCTATAGCACCAGTTGGTGGTGGAATGTTTAAAACAGTATATATTTTTTAGGTAATGTGTTGCAAACCAGTGACAATGATTGTGGTTTGATTACTTCTTACCAATTGAGCATAATAGCTGCACAATGAGATTGTCCTCAGATGTTTAAAAGACACATTCACATTAGAAATAAATAGTGCTTATGGTCACACAACATTATGAATGTACTTAATGCCAGAAAATTGTGCACTTAAAAATGGCTACAATGGCAAATTTTATTTATGTGTATTTTGCCACAATAAAAATAAAGTTAAGAAGAAAAAAGAATGACCGTTTGCTTGCTGCAATGGGCTTGACACAACTTAATAGAGACTAAAAGATGCAAGATAAATTGGCACTTGTAGTATGATATGCCTTATTGGGAGTTGAGAAGATAAAACCTAAATCCCTATATCTGGATTTAGTGTAGTTGGGAAAATGAAGTTAATAAATAATGGAAATGACCATAAATTCAGGGAATTGTTCCTTCTGGATTCAGGAGAGGAGTTTGTGGCCAGGACTATACACAGAGGTGCTTCTGAATGCTGGCAATGCACCGTTTCCTGGCTGGGTGGTTACCCAGGTGTTAGCTTGACTACACTTTGTTAATTCATGTGTACATGGTATGAAGTTTCTCATGCTTCCTAAATTATAAAGCAACATTCATGGTTTTTGTTTCATAATCATCTGGGCTTTAAACATAACTGCCTTATCTTTACTATGAACAATAGTTTTATAAAATACTAGAGGCCCAGTGCACAAAAATCTGTGCACTCGGGAGGGTCCCTCAGCCCGGCCT
Source organism: Myotis lucifugus (assembly GCF_000147115.1). Taxonomy (NCBI): domain Eukaryota; kingdom Metazoa; phylum Chordata; class Mammalia; order Chiroptera; family Vespertilionidae; genus Myotis; species Myotis lucifugus. Next base: position 779,566 of record NW_005871469.1, on the reverse strand, counting down.
GTGCCCTCTTGCAGTCTGGGACCCCTCGGGAAATGACCACCTGCTGGCTTAGGCCCACTCCCCGGGGGATAGGGTCTAAGCTGGCAGTCAGACATCCCACTGGCAGCCCGGGAGCCCTCGGGGGATGTCCACTTGCCAGTGGGGAGCAGGCCTAGCTGCAGTTGGACATCCATAGCGCTGCTGAGGAGGCGAGAGAGGCTCCCACCACCACCACTGTACTGGCAGCCATCAGCCTGGCTTGTGGCTGTGCAGAGCTCCCCCTGTGGGAGCACACTGACCACCAGGGGGCAGCTCCTGCATTGAGCGTCTGCCCCCTGGTGGTCAGTGTGTGTCATAGTGACCAGTGATTCCCAGTCACTCTGCTGTTAGGGTCAATTTGCATATTACCCTTTTATTATATAGGATAGAGGCTTGGTGCATGGTTAGGGGCCGGCTGGTTTGCCCTGAAGGGTGTCCCGGATCAGGGTGGGAGTCCTGCTGGGGTGCCTGGCCAGCCTGGGTGAGGGGCTGAGGGCCGTTTTCAGACTGGCCACAGCCCCTTCAGGGTGGGGGTCCCCGCTGGGGTGTCTGGCCAGCATGGGTGAGGGGCTGATGGCTGTTTGCAGGCTGGCCAAGCCCCCCAGCGGGGACCCTTACCCCATGATGGTGTGGCCAGCCTGAGTGAGGGGCTGATGGCTGTTTGCAGGCTGGCCACAGCCCCTTCAGGGTGGGGGTCCCTGCTGGGGTGCCTTGCCAGCCTGGGTGAGGGGCTGAGGGCCGTTTTCAGGCTGGCCACACCCCCTTCAGGGTGGAGGGTCCTGCTGGGGTGCCTGGCCAGCCTGGGTAAGGGGCTGAGGGCCATTTTCAGGCTGGCCACACCCCCTTCAGGCTGGAAGGTCCTGCTGGGGTCCCTGGCCAGTCTGGGTGAAGGGCTGATGGCTGTTTGTAGGCTGGCCACAGGCCCCAGCCACCCAAGCTCCCAGTTGAGGCTGGCTGGAAGCAGGTATCTGGGATTTATTTAGCTTCTATAATTGAAACTTTGTTGCCTTTTGCGGAGGCCACAGCCAGCCATAGCAGGCGGGAAGCTTGGCTTCCTCCATTGCTGGGGCAACCAAGCCTCCTGCTTGCTCCAGCTCTGTGGCTGCTGACCGCCATCTTGGTTGGGTTAATTTGCATATAGTCTCTCTGTTTGGCTGGTGGGCGTGGCTTGGGCATAGCGAAGTTATGGTCAATTAGCATCTTTGTCTTTTATTAGTGTAGATAGTGACCCTTTTTTTTTTCAGAGAGGAAGGAAGAGAAAGAGAGAGATAGAAACATCAATGATGAGAGAGAATCATTGATTGGCTGCCTCCTGCACACCCCCTACTGGAGATCAAGTGCGAAACCTGGGCATGTGCCTTTGACCAGAATCAAACCCAGGACCCTTTAGTCCACAGGCTGACGCTCTATCCACTGAGTCAAACAATCTAGGTCTATAAAGACCCGTTTCTGATAAATGACACTTTTGGCCTTTATAATTAATAAAGCCATCTATTAAAATAAGAGTAAATGGTTTTGTCAAGTAATAAAATAGTTATGTCTATTTAGAAGTGCAATACTCACCCTAACTGGATTGGCTCAGTGGATAGAGCGTAGGCCTGCGGACTGAAGGGTCCTTGGTTAGATTTCAGTCAAGGACATGTACCTTGGTTGCGGGCACTTCCCAAGTAGGGGATGTGCAGGAGGCAGCTGATCGATGTTTCTCTCTCATTGATGTTTCTAACTCTCTATCCCTCTCTCTTTCTTTCTGTAAAAAATCAATAAAATATATTTTAAAAATAAATAAATAAATAAAAGTGCAATACTCAGTTTTTTAAAAGTAAGGAACTTATTCTTGTGGAAAATGAAATGGTCATGTCTCCCTATTAATTGGAAAGACATTGCCCTTTGAAAAGTGTCATATGCTTTTAAACATGTAATGACCTTTGCCTTTCAAAATATTCAGATTAGAGAGGATGTCAAGATGGCAGTGTAGGTAAATGTGGTACTTGCTGCCTCCCACAACCACATTAAAATTACTACTAAAATACAGAACAACCATCATTCAGAACCACCTAAAATCTGGCTGAATAGAAGTCCTACAGCTAGAGAAGTAAAGAAGAAAGTACATTGTTATTGGTAGGAGCGATGGAGGTGTGGAATGGGCTGGACCAACACCCAGGTGTGGCATGTTTTAATCAGGAGGGATAGCTTGGCTGAAGAGGCCTCCTATGAGGACCAAGGGGTTCCAGCCCCACACCAGAACCCTCAGCTCAGGGTTCCAGTGCTCTGAAGAGAAGCCCCCATAACTTCGGGCTGTAAAAACCAGGGGGGATGGTGGCTGAATGACACAAAGGCTGCTGGAGACCCAGGGAGTTCCTCTTAAAGGGCCAGCCTCACTCCCTCTGCACTCCAGCACTAGGGCAGTAGCTTAAAAGGATCCAGGGACATTCATGGAGGAACTAAATTATCTGGCATCAGGGCAAGAACTGGGTGGTAGCTTTCTCCTAGACAAAAATGCTGGCAAAGGTCATTGTTCCTCTGCTGAGATCTCCCCTGAGATCTCCCCTCTACCCAGAGCTGCCTGGCAGGCACCATATCCAAGTCTCCATCAACCTGGCCCACTCTGTTCATCCTATCCTGGTGATTCCCTGAGATCCCACCCCACTCAATTTGTAGCACAAGCTGTTTGCAGTGGCTTTTCCATATGAATGGCCTGTCCTGGCTCAGGCTTCAGACTTTCCAAAAATTTCTCATACAAGTAGTAGCTGGACTCACAGAGTGCACCATATCTCTCAAAAAGTGATCTCAGGCCCAGCACCAGAAGCAGCTTGCCAAGGTTCATAGCTTGGCCTCTCCTAGGCACCTCCAAGCCTAATACAAGTAGCAGCCATCTGCAGATCGCTCTGTAGCTGGTGCCAGGTGGCCCCAAGCCAGGCACAGGCAGTGGATGACTTTTCACCTCCTGGGAGGCCCCAGAGCCAGTTCACCCAGTGCACAGCTTTTGAACATGGCAAATTACAACTCTACCACATTCATAAATAACACACTCAAGGAGTGGACTCAGTAAGCACCAAAGCCCCACTGAAGCAAGTCCTGCTCCATAGGGGTGCTTCCTTCACAGCAGCTCTTTCACTATAGTCGCAGCTGGTCCCCACAGCTAATTGGCCTACCGGTCAATTCTTCCCAGTGACACCAGCAGCAATCAAGGCTCTACTACAACAGGACAGTGCATATAGCTCACACAGGAGTCCACCTAGAAATCCCAGCTCAGGTGACTGGGAAGGCTGAGCTACTAGGCCCTACATGATACCTACTACACAAGGCCACTCTACCAATTCCAAGAGATATAGCCTCTCTACCTAGTACACAGAAACAGCCCTGACTGTTGTGGCTCAGTGGATAGAGTGTTGGCCTGTGGACTGAAGGGTTCTGGGTTTGATTCCAGTCAAGGGCACATCCTGGGTTGCAGGCTTGATACGCAGTGGGGGGCATGCAGGAGGCAGCCAATCAATGATTCTCTCTCATCATTGATGTTTCTCTCTCTCTCCCTTCCTCTCTGAAATCAATAAAAATATTTTTTAAAAATAAACAAACACAGGAAAGCAGCCAAAATGCAGAGACAAAGAAATATGTCACAAATGAAAGAACAGAAGAAATCTCGAGAAAAAGAACTAAATGAAATGGAAGTAAGCAAACTACTAAATACAAAGTTCAAAACAGTGGTTATAAGGATGCTCAGGGAACTTGGTGAGAATTTCAAGGAAATTGGTGAGAACATCAACAACATTAAAAAGGGCCCATCAGAAATGAAGGCTACACTAACTGAAATCAAAAATAATTTACAGTGAATCAACTGTAGAGTAGAGGACACCAGAATCAAATCAGCAATTCAGAATATGAGGAAGCAAAAAACACCCAATCAGAGGAGCAAAAAGAAAAAGAATCCAAACATATAAAATAGTGTAAGGAGACTGGGAGAACTTGAAGCATGCTAACATTTGTATCATGGGGGTACCAGAGGAGAAGAGAGGGAGCAAGAAATTGAAAACCTATTTGAAGCAATAATGACAGAAAAATGGCCCCACCTGGTGAAAGAAATAGACTTACTAGTTCAGGAAGTGTAGAGAGTCCCAAACAAGAGGAACCCAAAGAGGCCCACACCAAGACACATTATAATTAAAATGCCAAGGGCGCCAAGACCGGTTTGGCTCAGTGGATAGAGCGTCGGTCTGTGGACTGAAGGGTCCCAGGTTCGATTCCAGTCAAGGGCATGTACCTTGGTTGCAGGCACATCCCCAGTGGGAGGTGTGCAGGAGGCAGCTGGTCGATGTTTCTCTCTCATCGATGTTTCTGACTCTCTATCTCTCTCCCTTTCTCTCTGTGGAAAATCAATTAAAATATATTAAAAAAATAAAATAAAATAAAATGCCAAGGGCTAAAGACAAAGAGAGAATCTTAAAAGCAGCAAGAGAAAAGCAATTGGTTACCCACAAGGGAGTACCCACTGGGCTATCAGCTGATTTCTCAACAGAAACTTTGCAGGCCAGAAGGGAGTGGCAAGGAATATTCAAAGTGATAAATAGCAAGAACCTACAACCAAGATTACTCTACCCTGCCCTAACCGGTTTGGCTCAGTGGATAGAGCGTTGGCCTGCAGACTCAACGGTCCCAGGTTCGATTCCGGTCAAGGGCATGTACCTGGGTTGCGGGCACATCCCAGTGGGGAGTGTGCAGGAGGCAGCTGATCGATGTTTCTCTCTCTTCGATGTTTCTAACTCTCTATCCCTCTCCCTTCCTCTCTGTAAAAATCAATTAAAATATATATATATAAAAGATTACTCTACCCAGCAAAGCTATCATTTAGAATTGAATGTCAGATAAAGAGCTTCATGGACAAGAAAACACACATGAAATTCATTGCCATCAAACCAGTATTACATGAAATGTTGGAGGGTTTTCTTTAAGAAGAAGAAGTGGTGATAAAGATCCAAAATATGAACAATAAAATGGCAATAAATACATATCTATCAACAATTGAATCTAAAAATTAAAATAAATGAACAAAGAATCTAATGAACAAAATAAACTGAATAATAAAATAGCACCAGAGGCATGGAACAGACTGACCAATCTCAGAGGGAAAAGGCGTGGGAAGAGATTAACCAAAGAACTTAGATGCATATATGCATTACCCAAGGACACAGAAAATAGGGTGGTGAAAGTCTGGGGCGGGCCAGGAACCAGGTAGAGGAGATTAAAGGGGAAGAGGGGACATCTGCAATACTCTCAACAATAAAAATTTTAAAATATATATCCATATCATGTCCCATAATCAGTTAGTGATCTTGCCTTTAATAAATGTGTCCTTTCCTGGGAAAGTGTAAAAATCTTGTAGTGATGGCAACGAGAGGAATAAGACCACACATGCCAAATGGGATGTATCTCAGAGAAGAAGCAGCTCTGATGCATGTGTCTGACCAACGTAGTGTGTGTAGGTAAGTACAGAGGATGACAGAATAGTCCCACTGAGTCTTGTGCCTTGTGAAGTGACAACCCCAGTACAAGCCTGTTTTCTCTCTGAACCCCAGTGTGAGGACAGTGCATATCCCTTAGGGCAGTGGTCGGCAAACTCATTAGTCAACAGAGCCAAATATCAACAGTACTTCTTCAAAATAGACTCGCCCAGGCCGAAAACTGACTTCTGCGCAAGGGCCACGAAGTTTCAATCGCACTGTACGCGCACCCACACGTGGTATTTTGTGGAAGAGCCACACTCAAGGGGCCAAAGAGCCGCATGTGGCTCGTGAGCCGCACTTTGCCGACCAGGGCCTTAGGGTCATTCCAGAGAGGGAGTGAAGAGAGGCATGAAAAGCCAGGAGGGCTGACCCTCCAAAAGGATACCAGTGTCCCTTCTCCAGGGAGCTTCACCCAAGATTTTGTGTCTTTAGTACCTTGTGCAAAAATTGACCATTTATCATCATGATTTGAGTTTGTCATCCCAGGTCCCTCATCATGTCAGACATGCAGCGATTTTAAGTTTGGGGTCTTTTGTTACATAGCAATAGATATCAGGAAGGAGGCTTATTGTTACATGATTGCTACATGTTGATGGAGCTGGAATTATTCACATTATATAGAGTGAAACTGAAGGGATGTTACTCATTTCCCAGCATGCAGTTATTCACAGGCGAGTTAATTCCGTTTTTGAACAATGGGCACACATTCTGCACGGGCTTAGGGTGGTTGTAAGGACACAAAAATGAACCTGCCAGTTCACTTTTGAACTGGCCTCATGGAGCTGATATTCTATTGAAGAGGAAAAGGCAATCTCTATATATAAAAGCCAAGCGACTGGAACAACCAAAACGATCAGTCACTATGATGCACACTGCGGCCCACCAACCGCTCATGCAGGAGCCGGGCCAGCCGGCCAACCTCCCATGGCCCCTCCCCCTGGCCAGCCCCACCCCAATTGAGGGCAAGGCCAACCTGCCCCATCCCTTCCCCCCTGGCCGGCCCGGCCCCACCCATGCACCAATTCATGCATTGGGCCTCTAGTCAAGAAATAAACTAGCAGTATTTCAAATGGCGGTGAGTCCTCTGAAGTATAATAAAGTGGGGTGAAGGAGAGAGGGAATGGGTGGGTTGGGGTTTACTTTCTTATATAAGATGGTCAGGGAAACCCTCCATGAATATGTGACATTTGAGCAAGACCTAGAAGAGGGAGGAAGGGGTCATGGAGGTCTCTAAAGAAAAATTATTTAGAGATGAAACAGCTAGGGCAAAAACCTGGGCAGGAGGATGCTCGCCATGTTCAAAGGTCAGGATGCCACTGTGGCCAGGTGAGGAGAATGACATGGGAAGTGTAGACAAGGACCAGACTTTTTAGGGCTCTGTTACCAAAGGGTGATCTGCAAGGAGCTAAAGAGCCTGGGACAGAGGGTAGACCAACCACATCGCTCAGTGTCCTGTTTATTTCTGCTGGCATGTTCTTCATTGCAAGACTTTCTCAACCAAAGCACTGAGTTGCTTGACCTTCTGGTGGAAACTCCCTGTCTTATGCAGACCAGCCCTTTGAGCAGCGCAAATGTGGGACTTTGTGGGCTGTGGTGTAGACTTTGGATTTTGGTGTGATTGAGGTGTGAGTGACGTGACAGACAGACTTTGAGAAGAAAAAGGATGACCTGACTTGGGTTTTTAAAGAATTCATCTCTAAGAATTCACAGATCCTGCTCTGGGGAGATTGCTGTAAGGTGGGTTAAGGAGGCAGCAGGAAGACCAGTTAGGAGACTGATGCACTAACCCCATGTAGTAGTGATGGTGGCTTGGACCTGAGTGTTTGGGTTCTATCTTTGTAGACTGACTGGGGGAGTGCTGATGGATTAGAGATTACCGCCAGAGCAAGAGAGACAGAAAGTGTCATGCCAAGATTCCCAACCTGAGCACCTGGAAGGATGGTGTTGACCTTGACTGAGAAGAGGAAGGCTCAGGATGCATCAGGTTGGGAGGTGGGGAGAATAAAGACCTTGGTTGTGCACATGTTACAATAGAGGTACCCGAATGCTGAGTAGGAGAGATGCCCCAGATTGGCTTAACTCATTCTCCCCTAAACCCCTTGGAAAACACACAGAAAACCGGGAAGCTGAAGATAGCAATTCCAGAATCTCTGACAGCAGATTCAGTGCGAGTCTGGAAGAGGAAAGTGGTTTTGTGAGGTGCACGTTGTACCTCTCTCAGCACTCAGGGCCATGGGGCTTGTGGGTCCTAGACTGTCACTATAGAGGCTATAGAGGGGCTGTGGCCTGAGACCAATGCCGTGTGTCCACTTCCCAGTGAGGCACATCCCCATTTCTGGCCTTGGATATCATTGGAAGCTGCAACTTCAGTCTGCTTCCAAATACATAAAAACAAAGTTAAACAAGGAGTACTTTTCTACAAAGGAAAGCAGAGCAATTGTGGGCTGGTTAATGAACTGAGGATTAAAATGTTTAAATTCGATGTTTCTGATATCAAAAACAAAACAAACACAAAGAATATGTCAGTGCCCATCCAATGTCATTTGGACAAAGAGCCAAAAAGTTTGGGCTTCTCAAATAAATCTTAATCAGTGTATAAAATCCAAAGAGGGCATATTGTTTTGACGTGATCCCTTACAGCCTCAAACAGATTTTAACTCCCATTGTGGTTGGAACATGAAATTATTATTCTGTGTCTAATATTCACACTGTTGGATGTTTTTTCTTGTATTTGTGACAACACTAGACGTTGCTGTGATAAGCCCTGTGTCTCTGTGTTCTGTTCAAAGTGATCACAGGAAGGTTCTGGCTTCTCTCTCTGGGCCACGCTGAGGACATCGGCCCCAGACAATGATAGCTTCCTGGGAGTTATTTAGAGAGGTCTCAACAACATGCTTTGAAACTACTTACTGATTTATCACTTTTAGTTGTTATCTAATCCAAGGTCTTCCCTCTTGGAAGATAGGACTCAGCAGCTTTCTTTCATATCACAACACACACACACACACACACACACACACACACACACACATTCTTCTCATCCAGTCTCTCCAGGATTTTTCTAAAGACCATTATTTAGTATAGTCTGCATTGCGTCTGTTTAATGCTATTCACATGTGAGCCCACTAACTGTGATTTTTTAAAAATTTAAATCTCTGAAGCACATCAGAGATGGAGAAGCTTCCTTCTGTGAGCCACCGAAGTGGAGATGGGGTGGTTTTGCCCATTAGATACTTGTAATGACAAAAATAGAGTAGAAAACGCCAAAAACTCCACATTCTTTCACAGTCCCTCCAGGTTACATTGCTGTGGTGCCGCCCTCTGGTGGTTATATTACAAATTACACCTCCCAATAAGGTCAAGCCATTTTTCCCAACCCAGGGTCACTCCTAGGGGCAGACCCAGGAAAAGTCAGCGTCAAGTGAAACAAGGACAGTCATTTTTAATACCTCAAGGATTGGCAAATGTTGGCAAATGACTAACAAACTCATTCATCCATTTTTGAATTGTTATTTTTCATCTGGGTATATTTTTTTCTTGGGATCTGCAGCAATTATAGAGAGATCTAGTTTACAGGTAGCACATAGCCGAGGGTCATTTCTGAGAGCCATAACAGCTTGCACGCATGGAAAAGACACATTGATCTAATGAAGCCTCAACCTCCATTCAGTTCCTTGGGAATGAGAAAACAGGTTAGCTGCAGGATAATATCAAACTTAATGTTGCCATTAACTGCCCAAACCTCTCCTTTGCCCACTTTATAGTGGGGCCAGGCTATGCTGCAAAAGAAGCTTGAGGGACTCAGGGTCAAATTTTTCCCAAGGGGGTATCGAGAGGCACTGTGGACCGGTTCCCCATCCATGGAAAGACAAATAAATTGCAAGCTGAGAGTCAGAGGCATCCCTACTAGTTTCTGGGATGTACTGGGCTGTCCTGTGGTCTGAGAACCGCAGTGGGGGCAGGTTCCCTATCGGCCGGACACTACCTGGGGTGTGGAGTGCATGCCCTGTGCTCTGAGGGCAGACTTACCAATGATCCCCATCACCTCGGGCCCTGAGGACAAATCCTGTCAGCCTTCTCTAGGAAGATAAGAAACTGCCTGGTGCCCCTTATCTTTGAAGCTGAATGAGCTCAGGCTCTCATTTATCCAGCAAAAGTTCGTGCAGACTCTCAGAAAGCAATTCTAATTGAAAAGCCAAAGTTACAGAGCAGTCATCCTTTTTCCCCCCTCCTGTCCTTAGTTATCTCAATTCTTCTCTTTAGCCTTGGTTCTCTTAACCTTTAGCCTTTAGCTCTACCTCAAGGATTAAAAAAACAACAACAACAACAACAAAAAACAGCTCAAAGAAAGTTGGCCTCTAGCTTAAAACAAAGAGGTTCAGAGTTCCCAGAAACTCACCCAAGTTTACCCACCGCAAAGCAAGGAGCTTGTGGGGCACATTGGGTCCCTGCTGGTACCCAGCACTGGTCCAGATCTGCAAGGTAGTCTTGGGTGGGCTTCTCTGCCACACAATCCCGAGTCACGGCACCATCATGTGAGCAGTGGGAACAGCACCAGGTGTTAGACTCATGGGTTCTGAACGGACCTGGGTTCAACAACTTTGGTACTTGAGTTCTGACTAGGACAGAATTCAGAGCCAAGACTCGAACTATAAGAAAACATTTATTTGGAAAATAACAGAAGTAGAAGTCATTTGTAGAAGAAATGGGCTTAGGAAACAAGTTAAAGAGGTAAAGGAAGGGCCCTTGGAGCTTAGAAGTGAGGAAGGTAAAGGTGACATGCCTGGGGGGAAGGAGAGGAAAAGGAGGAAGGGAAGGCACAGGCATGCTCCCAGGAGGGAGAGTGTTCTGGATTCTCTGTCCTCAGGGTTTTAAGGGTGGAGATTTTAGGGGAGGTCCCAGGGGAAGATCTCAATAGGATATTCAGCAGCTCTCCAGGTGTGTCCTTTCAGAGTTGTGGTCTCCACTGATGGACTGGTCCGTGCCAAGGCAGGCAGTCATTATTCAATGCAGCTGGTCCTGAGGTCAGCCTTGGTCATGACATTGCTTGTTTGGTGTTGCTGCTTTTCTGGGCCTGGAGCTGAAATACAACGGAAGCCTAGATGTCATCTCCAGGAAGGAAAGGTCAGGGGGTCCAAGTAGCATGACCAGTGATATACTAAGGGAGGAAAAGTCACCCTGGGGACAAGGACCCACACTATGATTGTCCTTTGGTAGAGCTTTCTGCCCTGGTGACCTTCTTTACCTGCCCCATCATCCTTGCTCTGCTCGTCTGTCTAACTGCTTACCACACTTCCAGCTGAGGCCTCAGTCCTTCCCCACTCAGTCCTGCATCAACTCATTGTCCCCCTCACACTCAGGCAGCTCTGTCTGCCCAACTGCCCAGTCCCCCCAGGGCTGCAGAATGGTCATTGCTGCCCCTGACCCCACCAGTCTGGAGGCCCAGTCCTGCCTTCCTGGTCAGTTGTGGGACCAGGCTCTCAGGCTCCATGTCCTGATTACCCTAAACTGCCAGGAGGTGGCAGCAGCTGAACAAAGGAGAGATGCAGGGACAATTGTTATCACTCTGTGTGTCTGCAAGTGGACATGTGGAGCAGGAGTCCAGGAAATGACGGAACTTCCTGCTAATTTAGATGTCAGGAGTGTATGTGTTGGGAACTTAATAGAAAATGCATGGATGTTTTCTTATTTTGGAGGACAGGCTTTTGAGTTTGGAATTACAGGTTTCCCTCGGTTGCCACGGTCATTGTTAGTCCTACCCACTTGGGACACAGACTGCAAATTCAGCACCTGGTTCAGGGTTGGTCTTGGGATGAGGCAGGGACAGCCAGTCCCGGGGCCCCTCTGCAGACAGATGTGTTTTCTGCTGGGAATAGTGCTCCTTCCTGGACAGCAGTACCCAGCCCCCTGGCACCCTCCCCGCTTCCTGCAGGTCCTAACCCTTCTCCATCCCCATCTCAGTCCTCAGAGCAGATTCTGAGCTGACTGCCCCAGGGACATCGTGTGGGCCATTCGCTCTCTTTGCTCTGCTCCTGTTGGCTGCCTGGTGCTGTCCATGACCACGAAGGTTCCCTGAGGGTTATATGTGTGTGTGCATGTGGGTATGTGATGGGCCTCTGTACACATGTGAATCTCGAGGTAAGGGTATTTGAGAGCCATTTAACAACTATTTATTTTAAATGCAAGAATTCATGGTTAAGTCTTCCACATCTAATTAACAAAGGTTCATGTTGTAGATGAATTACTCTTCTCAACGCCCTGCCTTCCCATGGTAGAATGACACACCCACCCCTTTACCTACGCCTTGCAGCTCTTCCCACTACAGGATAGCATATCCCCACCCCAGCCCTGTTTGTCCCAGGCTTGGCCAAAAGAACATGGAGTCCAGGGATCTCCATATCAAAAAGCACCTCAGGAAATTCTCAAGGACACAGCAAATTTGAGAAACATTTCCCTAAGTGGTATAAGTTACAGGTTCCACTAATAGGACAGATGTTGCCATGTTATAGATTACAGGAGTTTTACAAGTATGTCCTCCTCATCCTAATCCATAAGACAAGACCACAATATCCAAGCAAATATGTGACCAGCTGTGTAGAGGTACCTGGACACTCAGGAGATAAGAATACTATTGTCAGCTCTGAACCCCCTGTTTCAAGGGCTCAGCAACCACATGTAGGGACTGACTCCTCCCCTGGACAGGGCTGACCTGAGTGTTACCCGCCGACCTCTCAGCCTAAGGTTCCCACCAGGTCATGCTTCTTGGGAGGCTTCTCACTCCAACATGCAAAGCTGTTCTTCTGGGACCAGTTGGGATGCAAAGTCTGCTGGAAAGAGTAGATTCCGGCAGGGTTTGAAACATGGGGGACGACGTGGACCAGCAACAAATTACCAACACTGGATCTTATGAGGCTCAGCCTGGATGAGCGAATTTATGTGAAAATGAGAAACTGAGAGCTTTGAGGAAGATTAAATGCTTATGATCAACATTTAAATGTGCTATGGGGAGATGTGGGAGAAACTGTGACCACTATAGAAACTGATGAAGAAACATATGAAGAGATATATAAGTCAACAAAACGGAATATTCCGATGCTTTTTGTCCGGGGAGATGGTGGTGTGCTAGTTGCTCCTCCATTGAGAGTTGGTTGAAACAAAGAATATATCCTGTGTGGAAATTAGAAGACTTTATATGATTGCGTCTTTAAAGGTAGAAGATATGCAGAAGAGAAACCTGTGTAAATTTTGATATTTAGTAATGACCAAGGATTCTTCTGCTCCTGAAATGAGTTTATTTGCACATAACTCACAAACTCTTAAGCTAAATGGCATTTTTCTTTCTCCAACCCTTCCAATAAATGTGATCTCCAAAATGCAGCCCTCTTTTTTAGGAGTTTATTTGCTCCAATGTTTTTTCCTGAAAATTTCTTTTTTTTTTAATTTAAATTAAATTTGATGTTTTCTTTTTTTAAATGCAAAAAAAAAAAAAAAAAAGAGAGAGTAGATTCCCTGAGAATGAGGGCCTGGGAAAACATGCAGGAGACAACTTACCACAAATGTAGTACTAGCCACACATGATCTTTGAAATCTCTAAAAGACAGGTAAGATAAGGCTTCAGAAGCAACCCAGTGAAACAGCCCTTTACAAACAAAAATATTTGTCCAGGTGTGAAAAAGAACGTCTCTTTCTCTATTTGTTAAGGTTTTAGACATCCTAGTCCCTGAATTTTAGACCCAAAGTTATGAGCTTGGTACTTTGTGACCTTTATGGGCCCTTCAAGCCTCCCACAGCACTGACATCTGAGGAGATAGAGACCCCACCACAAGGGGCTGTGTGAGGATGTGGAATCTGTCCTCAGCTGCTCAGAGCAGGTGCCTGCAGTTCTCCAGCATCATGTCTCTGTATAAGCCTCTTGGAGAGGGTCTGGAAGCCACAACCAGGGTCATGTCCTTGAAGACCACTGGTCCCTAAAATTTCAGTCACATGCCTCACCCATCCAACATCAACACCATGTCCACCAGATGCAGTGCACACAGCACTGGGAATAGAGGAGGGACCAGAAACAGAGTTTGGAGAGTCCAAGGGCAAAACTTACAGCCTCTTCCTGTCCTTCGCTCCACAATGCCCATTCCCACCACTCTTTTTTTTTTTTTTTTAAACCATCACCTTCCCTACTGTCAGGAGAGGCAGTGAGATTGTTGGAGACTTGTTTGGACCACATCCACATGCCCAGTTTATAGCCAGACTGCCAATTCCATGAGCTGACACAGGCCCTTTTGCTGCTTAACTCAGCTTGTGCTGGATTTGCTATTTGTAAACAAATGTAGGTGCTAACTGACCCAGAAATTCATCCTCAGGACAGAACCCTAAAATGTGCAAAGGCTTGAGTTTGGGGTTAGCAGCCACACCTCCACCACAGGCTGGAGAACGGGACGCTTTGTTGTGCAGCAGCAAATGCTCAATTGCTGTTCGCTGTATCTGGGACTCAAGTGTCTCTGATTCAATGACCATTCAGATGTGGCTGCAGTCAACTCCATGGGTATTTGATGCGAAGTGCTTGTGCATGTCTGTGAGGGAGTGTCTAGAAGTGTATTTGCTCCCTCATAGGATATGCACATGTGTAACTGAGCGCTATTGAACTGCCCCAAATACCTTCTATCAGTTTGGCCTTAACAGTGCTTAGCACTGCCTGTGCCCAATTCCCCACCAAGCCTGAGTACTACCACCTTTCTCAATAGTTTCCAAAACTTGGACCTCTACAAACCCTACCATACAATTAATTTCTGTGTAACCCAGGGCCCCTTCTATAAACTTTCCTGTAGCACTCATAAAACATTTTATCATTATTTGTTCACATGAGTTAAAAAATTATTCTCTCACTTGTGAAAGACAGTAAGGCACACTCTATTCAGAGTGACTACTGCACTGGGAATTGCATCAAGGGACAGAGTTTGGGCTCAATACCAAATCAACACAGAAAAGTGGGAATTTATAGCCAAGGAGTAGGATGGGCCATCAGTGGATGGAAAATTACCAGGAGGGTGGAGTAATTCTTGCTAAATGGACCTAACAAGATTCTTACTAGAGGCAGGCCAGCCTGACCAGGTATTACCTGAAATGGTGAGGTCAGTTTTGGAGGCTGATTAGATATCAAGTGCAGGGAATTCTGGCTAAACTCACTTAGGGGGATTCTTGCAAATCTGGACTCTACAAGAATGAAGATGGAAACTCAAGGTCAGGCCTACTCTAGCAGAGGGCTCAGAGGATCCTGAATAAGTCTGGTCAAAGAGAGGATCTTTGTTCTGTGTTTCCCTCCATCCTGTACCATTCACCTCCAAACCATGGTTTTGAGAGAGAGAGAAAGGCATGAATTGATATATTAATATAAATTTATAAAGGACATATCAGGATGATAAAAGAGAGATTTTATAATTTATCAGAAACAACCATGAAAGCTATGCCAATATTGTTTAAATATTAGGTTAAATGAATAGTTATCTACATAAATGTCCATCACTAAAACTAAATCAAGAAAAAATGGATAATATGAATACAGCATTAACTATTAAAGAAATTAGAGTGAGAGCTAGTACTGTCCTTCTGCCAACACAACAATGCCAAGCCCTGGGATCTTCATGGGTGAGTTCTAACAGATCTTCAAGTTAAAGATCATCCTCAACAAACTCTCTCAGAGAACTCAAAAGTTTAAAAAGAGAACATTGTGAAACACCAATCAGAAAGAATATATGCACACCTATGTTCATAGCAGTATTATTTACAATAGCTATGATCTGGAACAGCCCAAGTGCCCATCAGCAGATGAATGGATTAAAAAATTGTGGTACATTGGCAATACTATGCAGCTATAAAAAGAAGGACCTCTTACCTTTTGAAACAGCATAGAGGCACGTGGAGAATGTCATGCTAAGTGAAATAAGTCAGTCAGAGAAAGACAAGTATCACATGATCTCACTTATATGTGGAATCTAATGAACAAAATAAACTGACAAACAAAATACAGTGGGGCCTTGACTTACGAGTTTAATTCGTTTCGTGACGGAGCTCATAACTCAAATTACTCGTATGTCAAATCACTGTGACATTCGCTGCGCCAACTAGCGGTGGGGTATCTGAAGCTGGCTCTTACGTAACCCGAATTTTAGCTCGTAACTCAAAGCAAAAAATCAGCCAAGAGACGGCTCGTATCTCGGAAAAAACTCGTTAGTCGGGACACTCGTAAGTCAAGGCCCCACTGTAGATACAGAGACATTGAAACATGCAACAGACTGACATATTTCAGAGGGGGGATGGGAAGAGATTAAACAAAGAAATTATATGGGGAAGGTCTGCAGGGGTGGGCAAACTTTTTGACTCGAGGGCCACAATGGGTTCTTAAACTGGACCGGAGGGCCGGAACAAAAGCATGGATGGAGTGTTTGTGTGAACTAATATAAATTCAAAGTAAACATCATTACATAAAAGGGTAGGGTCTTTTTTTTTTTTTAGTTTTATTCATTTCAAACGGGCCAGATCTGGCCGCCGGGCCCGTAGTTTGCCCACAGCTGGCTAAGGAGAGGGTGGGAGCAGGGTGGAGCAGATCAATGGGAGGGGAGAGGGGACATTTCTAATGCTTTCAACAATAAAGTTTAAAAAAGAAAAAAGAGAGAACATTTCCCAGCCAGTGTGGCTCGGTGGTTGAGCATTTCTGGTCAAGGCACTTGCCCGGTTAGGCCATATGCCTGGGTTGTGGGCTTGATCCCTAGAGGGGATCAAGAGGGAGCTGATCAATGATTCTCTCTCATCACTAATGTTTCTATCTCTCCTTCTCCCTTCCTCCCTGAAATCAATAAAAATATATAAATAAGTAAAAATAAATAAAAGTTTAAAAGGCTATCCCCCCCCCCAAAAAAAAAATGCATTACTAATATGCCAAGTGCTCACTGGCAGTGACAGGTTGAGACAGCCCTAGTTTGGGCACATCATAGATTGTAATATAAGCGGTGCACCCAGGTCAACAAGGGAAACAAGCTCAAGAGACAGAAGTCCTTCCTCTGTGTAATGGGGGCAGGGTGATGCATGACTCATTCCTGTGGCTGTAACCGCAGGACCTCCAGGCCTGCAGTCATTATCCTGAGAGGACCCCAGCGTGGCACGGTTCTATGCTCTCCCAGGATTAAATCAAGTTTCTTATCAAAGACAATGTCATGGAATTGGTGGTGGAGGGCATGGCTGGGTAAGATAAGCATGTATCTCCCAGAACAGATCATGAAATCTCTGGCGAACCACTGGCTGTCCATGCGGTGTTTCAAAAGATGTGCAAGTTTCTGTTGAAGACGACCCTTATTTTCACCCTGGGTGGTCTTGCTCCAGTTGTACACAATCTGATTGTGGATAAATCTTTCATAAATAGCTTGTATGGTTTCCAAAAGAATAAGTTGTTTCCTAAACTGGCCATTGTGGTTGTGGTTTAATTACCCCCATAGTATATGTGCTTTGACACCAAAGGAAAGGTAACAAAAGTAAAAATAAACAAGTGAAGCTACACCAAACTAAAAGGCTCTTGCACAGTAAAGGAAATTGTAAAATATATATACACGGAGCCATTTTTAATGGGGCCCGAGCTGCCATTCCAGATAAACTGCCTTGCATATCTTATGCCTTAAAATATTGGGATGCTAAAACAGGGTGAAGTATCCTTTGAACTGGGCCTAAAGCAACGTTGTGACCAAAAAACTGTTTATGAAGATGACAAGAAAGCAAATATTATGACTACCAGACAGGTAATTGCCAGACTGAAAATTTAAAACATTCTTAGAATGAGCATCACTATGTTTGCTTATTGGCACCAACAGAAAGGCCTTCCCTCTGTTGATATTAGTGTTCCCTTCCTTTTCTTATAAATAAACACTCTGTGCTTCTGCCTGAATCAGTGCTTTTTAAACAGCTATTCTCATGTTTAATTTCAAATAAATGCTTGTTGCCTCTCACGTTGGCCTTTTATTTTTAGTTTAACATACTAGTATCTGGCTCAGGAACCGGGACCTAAAGTGGCCTCACTGTCAGGGGCCTGCATGCCCTGGAATGGGGTGTGGTACCTGCGGAGCCTCTTCTGTGCTCACGCTTGCATGGGCTGCTGTCGCTCTGACTGTGCATCCCTCCTATGGTGGGTCTCCCTGCCTTCCTGGGTGAGATCAAATGTCTTTATTTGAGGCTGGGAGGGGTGTCCCTCAGGGGGATGGTGGTCCAGGTGGTGGCATGGGGTGGGATCCGCAGGAGCTTGTACCACAGGGAAAAGAATCTTTCCTATCTCGGGAGGGATTGGTCACAGCTCTCACACTTTTACCAAGTGCCCCGTAGCAGCTCACAGGGGTTCCTGATGGGTGAGTATTTATTTGGTTGTGTGTTGTTTTGTTTCCATTTCTTGTCCGTGTCTGTTATGTTGTTTGTCCTAAGAAAGAGATTCCATAAGAAGAGGAATCCAAACCTTTCCTGGACAATGGAATACATCTGTTGGTTGATAAGTAGAAGCTTCTAAAAAAACAAAGTATTTTCTCTAAAAGAACTTTTAGCATTTCAGCAGGTGCTTAAAACTGTCTTGCTGTTTGTCCTGCCTGAACGCTGACAAGATATTTCAAAGAATTTAATAAGTTTAGGATCAGAAGTTTGGCAAAGTAAAAGTCTAATAAGATTTTTAACAGCCTTCTCAGCAATATGTAAGGCCTTCCTACAGATAACAGAGATGAAAACACAGCCCATAGTCCCTGAGGCTAAACAACCAAAGGGAAAATGGGGGAAAGGGCTTTTTTAAAAGATTGACTAAAAGCTTCTCTTACCTAAGGAGCACCACCTCCCCATGTCCATAAAAAGTGTTTACCAAGGGCAAATACAGATGCTGAAAGTCTTCTCTAAAAATTAATAAAAGGACACAACCTCATCTTTGTCAGCTCACAAAATGGCGCCTTACAGCCCTTGGGTGTGTGGCAGTACCATGTGGCCTCAATTGTGTGCCAGCGGCCAAGGTGACCATGAGCCACTTTGAGCCCAGTGATTACATCCACTATGACCTGCTAGAGAAGAGCATTAACATTGTTCGCAAATGAGTGAACTGGTCTTGGACCCTCTCTGAGAAGCTTGTGTATGGACCCTTGGATGACCCAGCCAATCAGGAGATGGAGGGGGGCAAGACCAGACCACGTGGCCATGCAGGATGCCACGGCCCAGATGGTCATGCTGCAGCTCATCAGCTGCCCAAGGTGGCCATGCCATCCACCATCCACTGCGACCATCTGATCAAGGCCCAGGCCCAGGAGAAAGACCTTTGTTGGGCCAAGGACATAAACCAAGAAGTACATAATTTTCTGGCAACTGCAGGTGCCAAGTATGGCATGGGCTTCTGGCGGCCTGGCTCTGGAATAATTCACCAGATCATTCTGGAAAACTATGCATACTCTGGGGCTCTTCTGATTGGCACTGATTCCCATACTCCAAAAGGGGGGGCCTGGGGGCCATCTGCATTGGAGTCGGGGATGCTGATGCAGTGGACATCATGGCGGGGATTCCCTGGGAGCTGGGTGCCTCCACTAGGTGCCTCTTTCCTGTGCACTTACTCCCAATTGCAGCCTCGGGATCAGAAATCTTGGGGTACTGGGGAGGCGAAATTTTGTGTTTCTATGGTGCTTCCCGGGGAAGCTGAAATTGCGGGATTCTGACCTGCCTTGGGGAAGAGCAGCACCAGTCTCACCCTGGTCGGAGCCCAACACTGAAAACCTTGGCCCTCAATCTGGAAAACGGGAGCCCTGGGCTCTAACTCTAACCCACTCAGTCTCCCCGATAGCCGCCTCCCCCACCTTTCAAAACCTGCCACCTGCCTTTTATACACTTCCCTCAGGCGCGAGTTTCCTAGACCTCTTCAGATCTGACAGAGTGCCTGACTTCCTTCCTCCTTAGAGTCTCCTCCCGCCTTTTCTCAAGCATTTAGTCTGCCTGTGTGGTCCTCAAAGCCTCCCACCCCTCCTTGCTCTCTAGACGCCCAGTTCCCCGGCGACCTCTAGACTCTCCCTCACTCTCTGGTCTCCCTCTCACCTTGGGTGTCCCTCTCACACTTCTCCCAGGGTCCCCATTGCCACTTCCCCTGGGTCACCAAGTCTAAACCGAGGGCTCCTGAGCCTCTAATCCAGTGATGGCGAACCTATGACACGCGTGTCAGAGGTGACACGTGAACTCATTTTTTTGGTTGATTTTTCTTTGTTAAATGGCATTTAAATATATAAAATAAATATCAAAAATATAAATCTTTGTTTTACTATGGTTGCAAATATCAAAAAATTTCTATGTGACACAGCACCAGGGTTAAGTTAGGGTTTTTCAAAATGCTGACACGCCGAGCTCAAAAGGTTCGCCATCACTGCTCTAGTCAATAGTGACCTGGCGTTTCTCTGGCTACAGTGACTCTGGTTTCAGTGACTCTGTCTACCTCACCCTCACCCCATCCCCAATTTGGAGCCCTCAGCCTCTCCTGAACACTTGCTCCCCTCCCTATTCCTTCCACATTCTCTTCATCCTAAATCAAAGTAACAAACTATACCCTTCCTTTCCTCTCTTCCTCTCTAATAATTCACCCAATTATTTGGGTGAATGAAATTATGCTTTCAGGCCCCTGTTTCAGTCATGAACCCTCTTCAAGAACATAACCCCCCTCCCCCATCCATAAAAACATGTATGACATATAGAACTTTTCCAGCAGCGTCAGAAGGTTCCCCATCTGTTTTTAGGGTCGCATTCTCTCTCCACACCCCCACCCCAGGTCTGCCACTCCAACCCCGTATTCTATTTTCTTTAAATGTTTTCCTGTGTTTTCACCCCATCTAAAGAAGAACACACCCTACCAGGGACTCCCCAAATCCACTGTTTGGTCCCAGGATCAAGATCTTCAAGAATCTTGTTCTTTCTTTCAAAAAGCCATTCTGCCTCTTAAAACCACATGGAGGTCTGGAGAGTGGCTTCCTCTTCCTCCCAACCCTGTCCTCCAGCTCCAGTGACTCTGTCTACCTCGTCCCCACCCCATCCCCAATTTGGAGCCCTCAGCCTCTCCTGAACACTTGCTCCCCTCCCTATTCCTTCCACATTCTCTTCATCCTAAAACCAAAGTAACAAACTATACCCTTCCTTTCCTCTCTTCCTCTCTAGTGATTACCATTTTTAATGTAATTCTGCCCTTCTTGAAGCACCCTGGTTTCTAACAGTCATCTGGCCTGCAGGTCTCTCTAGGATTTGCTCTATTCTCAGAAGCTAACCAGAGCCAACAAATCCCAACAGAAATTCAAGGATAGGGTCTATTTTCCAGTACTTTGTATCTTGCTTGTGACTTTCTTCAAAACAGGCACAGGAAGTTGTTGAAAATGATGTCGAAAGCCAAGAATGTCTTCTGTGCTGTTGATGCACCCCTGGATGGCAGTGATCACAGGGCAGTGAAGGGATTAGGGGCACAGGCCCAGTGGACATGTGTTTGTCTAGTAGAGGCCTCTAACCTGCTGCCTCTTTAAGGAGTCCTTATACTCCACACACCATCAAGATTCTATGACAAAATATCTTTGAAAGATTTGTGCTTCTGCTTTCTTACATGGAGGTGAAAATGCATGTGGAATTGGAACAATGTTGGTGGTTAGGGTCCTTCCAGCTCTCTAGCCAATAGTGGGTCATTTACCACACATGTAATTTTCTCAATGTTCCTGGCAATGTTAGTGAGGAGACCTTAAATATTACCTTTGTTCTGATTTGTGATCTATCGAGGTTGTGAAAAACATTTTAGACAAGAAACTAAGGAGTGAGCAGGTGGTCACCTGGGTGTCTCCAAAGCACATCTGAGTGGATAAGACATCCAGCCTGTTTACACCATCTCTAACAGTGCCGGAGACCAGAAGCCTGAAATGGGCATCACTGCGCTGGAATCCTGACGTGTGTCTGCAGGACCCTGCTCCATCCAGACTCTCTGGAGTAATCTGTTTTTGCCTTTTCCAGTTTCTGGAGTCTGTTCTCATTCTTGGTTCATGTCCCCCCATCACACGCATTTTCCCTCCCCTGCCCCCATAGTCACATCTGCTCTTTTCCTTCTGTTGTTTGATCTCCCTCTGACTCAATCTTTCCCTCATAAGAACACTTGAGATTACATGGAGGGACCACCTGAAAAATCTAGAGTAGTTTTTCCATCTCACCACCTATGACTTCATCACATGTGCAAAGTGTATTGTGCAGGGAATATAACAGTCATAGGTTCCAGGGATAAAACTCCGGATATCTTTAGGGGGGCAATGATTGTCCCTACCACAGTATTCAAAGAACTTCAAAATGTCTTTTCTTCATATTATAAAATGCTTTTAAAACTACCTATTTCATTCCTGTGTTCTTGAATGGGGTAAGTGTTGTTCCCACAGTTGAAGCTCTTCATGGTACCAGCTCTAGAGGAGGGTACCATGGCTTCCCGCCCCCTTGGACATTTGTGTTGTCAGACACCCTTCCAGACGATCTGGTTCCATTGGAATGAAAAGGGGACTGGGCACTGGTGCACAGGCTCCTTGGCCTGGAGCACTCCCTAGGGTGTGGGGTTTTGCTCATGTCAGATCTGTGACTCTGTAAGAAGCCAGCCTTCCAGGTCTGAAATCATTCCTGGGACTGAAGGGCACAGACATGCTCATGATGTCTTCCAAAGATTCAGTTACTTCATTTATGAAAGACAAAGCTTTAGAATGTCTAATGGACAATTTGACTACATTTCTTATGAATGAATTTTAAATACTTCTGACACATTAATGATGTGTCCAATGAACCCGTCACCAACCTTCTTACATCAGAAATTGTCTACTTCTATTTATTTATTTACTTATTTATTTATTTATTCATTCATTCATTTGAATTTATTGGAGTGACATTGGTTCGTAAAACCATATAGCATATAGGTTAAGTGTACAACTGAATAAAACACACATCTGTGTCCCATTGCCCCAAGCAAAATCTCTTTTCCCTCCTCCAGAAGTTTTCTATTGAATAAAGTTCTTATCTATACTGAACAAAAGGGTTCCAGTTGAGGTAGAGTTGACAGAAGAATGAGGATGGACTATCGAATAGTTACCTATGAGGTTAACAGATAGTTAAACCAAAGAGAAAAACATGGAAGGAGCAGGGAAAGTGTCCAGCTTGTTTAATCTCCTCACACAGCCTCTGGATCTGAAGCCTTGGAACTGCTGTCCTGTCTCACCCCAAGGAGTCACCGAGTGGTGTACGAGGGTTGCATGAAACCCCTCAGAGGGCTGAGTACAAAGAGATTACAGGGAAGGGAACAAGAGCAACTGCTTCTTTGAAAATCCATCCTCATTAACAAAAAAAAAAACCACATAGATTGGAAGATTTGATATTGTTAAGCTGTCATACTATCCAAAGTGATCTACAGATTCCATGTAATATATTATAAATCCAATGACTATTTTTTAGAAATAGAAAATATTGCCCAGCTGGTGTGGTTCAGTGGTTGAGCATCGACCTAGGAACCAGGAGGTCACAGTTCGATTCCCGGTCAGAGCACATGCCTGGGTTGTGGGCTCCCAGTGTGGGGTGTGCAGGAAGCAGCCAATCAATGATTCTCTCTAATCATTGATGTTTCTATCTCTATTTCCCTCTCCCTTCCTCTCTGAAATCAATAAAAATACATTTAAAAAATAAATAAAATTCAAACAACAATGGAATATCCCCTCAACGGAAAACAACAATAACAAAAACAGAAAGTAACCTGCCCTGGCACAATGTGGAAAAATTGGAACCTGGGCCCACTCTTTGTGGAAATGCAAAATGGTACAGGTACTGTAAAGGAAATAGACTTATCATGTGGTCCAGCAATCTCACTTCTGCTTTTATGTTTAAAAAAAAAGATTGGAAATCAGGATTTTGAAGATATATTTGCACATCCATTTTCATTGCAGCATTATTCATAATATCCAAGAGGCAGAAGCAATCCAATTATCCATACACAGAGTAATGGGAAAATAAAATGTGGTATATACATATACAACAGAATATTATTCAGCCTTAAGGGGGGTAATTCTCAATATGATGCTAAGTGAAACAAGCCAGTCACAGGAAGACAGAAAACGTATGTTCCACTTATATGAGGTATCTCAAGTATTCACATTTACAGAAACAAAGAACATTGGTCATTGTGGGGTACTTGGGGGAGGATAAAATAGGTCACTGTTTTAATGGGTATAGATTTTCAGTTTTACTGAAGAAAAAGTGCTTGAGATCTGAAGAGATGTTACTCACTTCCCAGCATGCAATTGTTCACAGGTGAGATATTCCCTTTCTTTCATATTAGGTATTATCCAAGATGGTCCCTCTCAGAAGACAAGGACTTAGCATTCTTCCCCATCACCAAAACACACACACATTCTTCCCATCCTGTCTTTCCAATAATTTTTTAAAACCCAATATTTCGTGTGGACTTTATTTCTATGTTATGCTGTTCACATTTAATCCAAATAGCTATGATTTTTTAAAACCTCTTGAATTGTGGAGTCAAAAATTTTCATCTCTGAAGTACATAAGTACTGGAGAACATTCCTTATGTGAGCTGGAGCCTTGGGGAGGAATGTTATAGTCCCATGAACCCACATCTCTATGGCCAATTAATAGTTGACAAAAGAGGCAAGAGCATACAATGGAGTAAATACAGTCTCTTCAATAAATGGTGCTGGGAAAATTTGACAAATACATGAAAAAAAATGAAACTAGACCACCAACTTATACCATACACAAGAATAAACTCAAAATGAATAAAGGACTTAAATGTAAGTCACAAAGCCATAAAAATCCTAGAAGAAAACATGGGCAGTAAAATTCAGATAGCTCACGTAGCATTATTACTGCCAATAAATCTCCTAGGGCAAGGGAAACAAAGAAAAAAATAAACAAATGGGACTACATCAAATCAAAAAGCCTCTGCACAGCAAAAGAAACCATCAAAATGAAAAGGAACCCACTGAGTGGAAGAACATATTTGCCAGTGACACATCTGAAGGTGCCTGCATCTGAATGCAGGAAGGACAAGAGAGTCAGTGACTATCCTTGTGCCCCAGAACACACAATGGGTTCAGGTCAGGAACGCGATGGGGATGCAGCAGTGGAGCAGAGGATGTGACACACTCCGGTGCTTAAGTGTCCAGTCAGGTTCCCACAGGATCTAAGAGGCTATGAAGTTAACATTGGGAGACAGAGTTGTCTATTTGTACTGGGAGATGATCTCCTTTTCCTTGAGGGAGACAATGCATTAGTTTCTTGTGGCTGCCATAATAAATTTCCACAACCTGAATAACTTTTAAAAAAAGTTATTCTCTGACATTCTGGAAGCCAGCAATCCAAATCAAAGTATGGGCAAGCCCTCATTTTCTCCACAGCCTCTAGGAAAGATTCCATTCCTTTTATCTACCTCTTTGGTGGCTGCCGGCATTCCTTGGCTTGTAGCTGCATCACTCCCATCTCTGCCTCCATCTTCATGTGGACTTCTCCCGGAATGTCATCTCATCTTCTGTTTCTTAGAAGGAATATATTATTGGATTTAGGACTCATGCAGATAACCCAGCATAATCTCATCTCGAAATTTTTAACTTAAACAATTACATCAGCAAAGAACATATTCCCAAATAAGGTCACATTCATAAATTCCAGGAATTAGGATGTGGACATATTTTGTGGGAAGCCCCCACTCAACTCTCTATAGGCAGAGTGATTCTGTGGTCCAGTCCATGCTGGGATTTGGGTTGATTCCAGAGCTTCATCCACAGGGGCTCCGCTAAACCATGCAACGAGTCCCACTGAGTTTAGGCTTTGCCTGGAGTTTACAGAAGTGGGGAACTTGGAGGGGAGACAGAGAGATGCCAGGAAAGAACTTTCAGACATGTACCCAGACATGTGCCCCAAAGACCACCAGCCTAGGTCCACAAAGAGTCAAGTTTATAGAAAAGGGAGGGCTTTCTAGATTGACATCACATGCACTTTGGGAGCCTTGTTTAGATCATGGATACAAAAATGTCACAAAATATATTTTGGAACAAGCACAAAAATGAAAATAAATAAGCTGGACCTCACTCAGATTTTAAAATTTTGTGGTTTAAAGGACCTCATTTAGAATTTGAAAGAAGAGATTCAAAATGGCGATGGAGTAAGTGGATGCTACACAGATCTACTCTTCAGGGCCAAACTGGAATTACAATTAAAATTAAAAACAAAAAACAAAACAAAAAAACACCCTGAATAATCAATTGAAGACTAGCTGGAGAGAACCCTGATTACCAAGGATGGAAAGTGGAAACTGCATAGAGACTGGTAGAAAGAGCTGAGGCATGAAAAGGCTGGTCCAGCTCCTACAGACAGAAGCTGAATTTCCAGAGAAATATCTCAGCTGTGGGGTGTTGCCACTAAGAACTCTGGGGTCTAAACCCCAAGCTGGGCCCACGAGCAGAGAGCACCAGAACTGAGAAAGGTATCCAGATAAACATCTGGCTGGGAAAAGCAGCAGGGTTGCTATCTGCCAGGAAAAGATAGCTGAAAATGCAGGCACCCTCTTAAAGGGACAAAGCACAAAATTTCATGTGCAGCCATTCACCTTGGGCTCTGTCAGAGGGAGGGCAGAATGGACTGGAACTGTGTGAGCAGAAGCCAGGGTTGGGGGCTCTAGAGTTAGAGCTCAGAGGGCAGACACCCTGGTTTCCTGTGCTGAGTCATTCCCTCACACTGCAGAGGACATCTTTCTCAGGCAAAACATTGCTATCCTGGCAGTTTTGGCCAGAGAGTGAAACAGTTACCCCACCCTATTGGAAAACCCCTTGCCCCACCCTGTGGAGTTTCTGAGGCCCATTGGGAGACTTAGAATAACAAATAGCCTCCAAGCATAAGCAATTGCCCCTCCCTGTTAGAAAACCTCTTGCCCCACCTATGGACAATTACCTGAAGCTACTCAAGATAGGATCCAATCAGTCTGCAGGCAGAGGCAGGGCTCTGGAGGCTTTGAGCTTTTGCCTGATCTAATTAGTCAGAAACAGCGTTTGACACTGGTATGTAGAGCTACCTAATACATTGTTACAAACCCAAACAGGCAGCCAAAATGGGGAGGAAAAAAAAGAAAGAATAAGAGAATTCTCTAGAAGAAAAACTAAATGAAATGGAGATAATAAATTTATCAGACAGAGAGTTCAGAATAATGATGGCAAAATGCTCAGCAGCATGAGAAAAGATATAGTAACTATGAAGAATGATTCAGCACTAATAGAGAACACAGTGGAAGGAATACACAACAGATTAGGGCAGTGGTTCTTAACCTGTGGGTCACGACCCCTTTGGGGGTCAAACAACCTTTTCACAGGGGTCGCCTAAGACCATCCTGCATATCAGATATTTACATTACGATTCATAACAGTAGCAACATTACAGTTATGAAGTAGCAACAAAAATAATTTTATGGTTGGGGGTCACCACAACATGAGGAACTGTATTTAAAAGGCCAGAAGGTTGAGAACCACTGGATTAGGGGAAGCTGAGAATTGAATCAGTTAATTAGAAGATAGGGTAGAAAAAATAACTCAATTGGAGAACCAAAGAGGAAAAAAACAATTAAAAAACAGTATAACAGCTAAGGAAGCTGTGGGATATG
The DNA here is from genome assembly GCF_000147115.1 of Myotis lucifugus. NCBI lineage: Eukaryota > Metazoa > Chordata > Mammalia > Chiroptera > Vespertilionidae > Myotis > Myotis lucifugus. The sequence goes on along the minus strand of NW_005871469.1, from coordinate 752,359 downwards.
AAACATAACAATCCTATATAATAAAAGGCAATTGACCAAATGGCAGAACGACCAGTTGCTATGATGTGCACTGACCACCAGGGGGCAGACACTCAATGCAGGAGCTGCCCCTGGTGGTCAGTGTGCTCCCACAAGGGGAGTGCCGCTCAGCCAGAAGCTGGGCTCATGGCTGGTGAACACAGAGCTAATGTAGCGGCGGTGGCAGGAGCCTCTCCTGCCTCCTCGGCAGCTCTAAGGATGTCCGACTGCCTAACCTGTTGGTCAGACATTCCCCGAGGGCTCCTGGACTGCAAGAGGGTGAGGGCCAGGCTGAGGGATCCCCTCGAGTGCATGAATTTCATGCACTGGGCCTCTAGTATTCATATAATAGATGTTCCAGGTGGGGAAGAAAGTGAACAAGGGTTAGAAAATGTGTTTGAAGAAATAATGGCAGGAAACTTCCCTAACCTGGTGAAGGAAAAAGTCACACAAGTTCAGGAGACACAGAGAGTGCCAAGCAAGAAAACCCAAACAGGCCTATGCCCAGCATAATTAAAATACCAAAAATTAAAGACAAAGAGAATATCTTAAAGGCAACAAGAGAAAAGCAAACTGATACATAAGGTTGTCAACTGATTTCTCATCAGAACTCTACAAGCTAATAGGGAATGGCATGAAGTACTCAAGGTAATGAAAAGCAAGGATCTGAAACTAAGATTACTATATTCAGCAAGGCTATCATTCAAAATAGATGGTGAAATAAAGAGCTTCCCAGACCAAAAAAAAAAAGGCTGAAAGAGTTTATCACCACCAAACCAGCACTACTAGAAATGCTAAAGGGACTGCTGTAATGAGAAGAAACACTGAGAGAAACATAGGCATACAGAATTAAAATGGCAATAAATAAGTACCTATCAATAATAATCTAAATGTAAATGGATTAAATGCTCCAACCAAAAGACATAGGGTAGCTGTATGGATACAAAAATATGACCCAATTATATGCTCTCTATAAGAACCCACCTCAGGCACTTCGGGTATTTCCGTGTCCCGCTCGGAGGTGCTCAGCAATCGCTCGGCCGCCCCCATCCCCCGGTAACGGTCGCTGCAGGCTGCTATATGGCAAGCACTAAACCATTACGCTTACCGAGATGCAGTTTTCCTTGCAGAATGACTATATGCAGAAGGTTTGTACTATATTTATTTCTGTAAAATCCTAAATAAATAAAATATATGAACACCAAAAAAAAAAAAAAAAAAAAGAAAGAACCCACCTCAGAACAAAAGACTCACACAGGATGAGAGTGAAAGGATGAAAAAAAAATTTTCTATGTGAATGGAAAAGAAAAAAAGCTGAGATAGCAATGTTCATATCTGACAAAATAGACTTCAAAATGAAGTCCATCACAAGAGACAACAAAGGTCACTACATTATACTAAAGGGATCGATCCAACAAGAGGATATAAGCCTGGTAAACATATATGCACCCAATATAGAAGCACCTAAATATATATTTTTAGAAGTTCTAGAGGACTTTAAGAAATATACTGACCACAAATACAGTCATAGTAGGGGACTTTAACACCCTGCTCACTTCACTGGATAGATCTTCCAGACAAAAAATTAACAAGGAAACAGTGACTCTAAAGGACACACTGGATCAGATGGATTTAACAGACATTTATAGAACATTTCACCCCAAAGCTGCAGAATATACATTCTTCTCAAGTGCACATGGGTCATTCACAAAGATAGACCACAGGTTAGGACACAAAACAAGTCTCTACAAGTTCAAGAAGATTGAAATCATATCAAGCATCTTCTCAGATCACAGTGGAATAAAATTAGGAATCAACTACAGTAAAACCACTCAAAAATATTCAAACACCTGGAGGCTAAGTAGCATGTTACTAAACAACAAATGAGTTACCAATGAGATCAAGAAAGGAACCAAAAACTTCCTGGAGACAAATGAAAATGAACACACAGCAACCCAAAATCTCTGGGACACAGCAAAGCAGTCCTGAGAGGGAAGTTCATAACACTACAGACCTGCCTCAAAAAAAAAAAAAAAAAAAAGTTTAAAAATAAACTATTTAACCCTACAAATTAAAGAATTAGAAAGAGAACAACAAGAAAAGCCCTCTCCCTGTGGGCCTAAGGCATCAGTAGGCCTCCCTCTGCAGGAGGCAACCTGGCTGATCAGGGGAAAGTGCTGCTGCTGCCACTGCTGGCCGCCACAGCTGCCAAGGTGTTTTCATCAACATGGACTCCAGTCCCTTCACTACAAAAAAATGACAACTTTCTTTAGACATTTTCAAGATGTCTCTTTCATAGGATATGACATTTCTTTCTTTCTTTCTTTTTATCCTCACCTGAGGATATTTTTCCATTGATTTTTAGAGAGTGTGGAAGAGAGAGGGAAAGACAGAGAGAAACATCAATGTGAGAGGGACACTGCGATTAGTTGCCTCCTGCATGAGCCCTGACCTGGGCCCCGGCCAGGGAGGAGCCTGTAACCTAAGTACATGGCCTTGATCAGAATCGAACCTGGACCCTGCAGTCGGCAGGCCGAAGCTCTATCCACTGAGCCAAACTGGCTAGGGCAGGATATGACATTTCTTAGCCCCTCCAGCAGCAGACCTTCGTTTTTTCCTCCAGGTGTGAGGTGGAAAAACCCTAGATCACCTTCTTGGATTCTTATTACCCAAGTTACCAAGAACACTGCGAGTAGTGTAAGGGGAGCTTAGCCAGTGAGCAGTAAGAAAAGGTGTTTCCTCTGCAGCTCATGTGCAGAGGCAGGACTGCTGGTGAGGGCCTGCCCTCAGCTGCAAGTGGACCCTCTCTCTCTCCCTCTCCTTCTCCCTCTCCCTATCCCTCTCCCTCTCCCTCTCCTTTTCCTTCTCCCTTTCCCTCTTCCTCTCCCTCTCCCTCCGGTCCACTCTCTCTTAAAAGCAGTGAAAAAATATCCTCTGGTGAGTATTTAAAAAACAAAACAAAACACAGAATAACAGGCCTCCTCCTTTGGAGATGCTGAATATGTAGGCCTGAAAGAGAGAATTCTTGGTTCTGTGAAGATCCCTACATGAATTTTATTAACAATATTTGGAAAATTAGCCGAAGCCACACCAATGATTCAAGTTTGTGCTTTTCTGTGTTCCAGGGAAGAATCAAATGATCTTTTGTTTTATTGTGTCAAAACAAAATTTTACATGTGTGAAATACATAATTCTTATTCAAATACATAATAGCAGATGCAAAAGTTCTGTTTAACTCAGTGAAGGGACTGGCAGGATGATAAGGCTGTTCAAAGGAGATTGCCAAAGATGAAAGCTGAAGTAAAACTGCTAAATTAGATACAATCTGGCTAATGTCCTATAGAACAATAAAACCATCACTTTTTGAATTGGTTTGTCTTCTAGACAGAAATTAGTTACATCTTTAAAAGACTAAAAATTCTTTTCATCTCTCACTTTGCTGATCATTATATGTAAATTTCCACGGCTGTAAAATGTCAAAATATATGGAACTTACTTAATTGTAAATAGTGTATCAGAGTGTTTCATAGAAAAAGAATTTATCATTCTGTGGGCCTCTAATGCCCTAATTATACTGAAAGGACTTCCTGTCAAAGTTTTACTCAGGGCCTGCAATTGGCCTGGGAGGCTGTGGGCAGGCCTGCCCTTTCCTCTCAGGACCTGCAATTGGCCTGGGAGGCTGCAGACAGACCCGCCCTTTTCTCTCAGGGCCTATGTCAGGACACAGGCTGCAGACAGACCCACCCTTTTCTCTCAGGGCCTATGTCAGGACACAAGGCTGCAGGCCGACCCACCCTTTCCTGCCAGGGCCTATGTCAGGACACAGGCTGCAGGCTGACCCACCCTTTCCTGCCAGGGCCTATGTCAGGACACAAGGCTGCAGGCCGACCCACCCTGTCCTGCCAGGGCCTATGTCAGGACACAAGGCTGCAGGCCGACCCACGCTTCCCTGTCAGGGCCTATGTCAGGACACAGGCTGCAGGCTGACCCACCCTTTCCTGCCAGGGCCTATGTCAGGACACAGGCTGCAGGCTGACTCACCCTTTCCTGCCAGGGCCTATGTCAGGACACAAGGCTGCAGGCTGACCCACCCTGTCCTGCCAGGGCCTATGTCAGGACACAAGGCTGCAGGCTGACTCACCCTTTCCTGCCAGGGCCTATTGTAGGAACAAAGGCTGCAGGGCGAACCAACCTTTCCTGTCATGGCCTATTTCAGGACACAAGGGTGCGGGGGGAACCAACCTTTTCTCCAGGGCTATGTAAGGAAACAAGGGTGCAGGCGGGCCCACCCTTTCCCCTCAGGGCTATTTAAAGACACAAGGGCTGGGGGGGGACCCACCCCTTTCCTGCCAGGGGCCTATGTTAAGGACACGAGGGTGGAGGGCGGACCCACCCCGTCCTTGCCAGGGCCTTATGACAGGACAAAAAGATTGAGAGCCGAGCCGACCCCTTCCT
>NW_005871469.1:740093-747358 GCF_000147115.1 Myotis lucifugus | reverse complement strand
CAGGGCCTATGTCAGGACACAAGGCTGCAGGCTGAGCCACGCTTTCCTCTCAGGACCTGCAATTGGCCAGGGAGGTTGCAGGCAGACCCGCCCTTTCCTCTCAGGACCTGCAATTGGCCAGGGAGGCTGCAGGCAGGCCCATCCTTTCCTCTCAGGGCCTGCGATCAGGAAGGCTGCGGGGAGGCTCTCCCTCTCCTCTTCCAGCCTGCGCTTAGCCATGGTGGCTTGGGCCGGCCCCACTGTCTCTGTCTCCAACTCTGCTCAGGGCTTCACTGTCGCAATCCATTACACCATCCCGGCCTCATTTGCATATTACCTCTTTATATATAGACTAGAGGCCCAGTGCACAAAAATTTGTGCACTCGGGGGGGAAGGGGTGTCCCTCAGCCCATCCTGTGCCTCTAGCACTCTAGGCCTGCTCCTGGGTGGCAGAGGGCAGGCCCAATCCCTAGGTGCAGCCCCTGGTCGGGCTCAGAGCAGGGCCGATTGGGGAGTTGGGGCACCGCCCCCTGTCACACACAGAGCAGGGCCCGTGGGGGGCTTGGGGCGCCGCCCTCTATCACACACAGAGCAGGGCCGATCAGGGGGTTGGGGCGCCGCACCCTGTCACACACAGAGCTGCAGGGCGATCAGGGGGTTTGGGCGCTGCCCCCTGTCACGCTGATCCTGGTGCCAGGAGGCATATTACCCTTTTACTATATAGAATAGAGGCCTGGTGCATGGGTGGGGGCCGGCTGGTTTGCCCTGAAGGGTGTCCTGGATCAGGGTGGGGGTCCCCACTGGGGTGCCTGGCCAGTCTGGCTGAGGGGCTGAGGGCTGTTTTCAGGCGGGTGACTGAAGCTCCCAACCACTCCTTTTTTTCTTTTTCTTTTTTTTATTCTGGGCCAGCTTTAGCTCTGAGGCCTCTGCTGCTTTGTTTACCTTCTGTATTTGATACAATGTTGCGGTCTGGCTGGCTGAAGCCTGGCTGACTAACGCAGGTTTCTGGGGTTTTGTTTAGCTTCTATATTTGCAACATAGTTGCTTAGAGTTGCAGCTGAGAGGCCGGCAAGTCAGGTGGGGAACGTTGGAGTCCGCAGTCACTGGAGCAAGCAAGCCTCCCTCTTTGCTTCAGTGCATGGCTGCCAGCCGCCATCTTGGCTGGCAGTTAATTTGCATATCTCAGTGATTAGCCAATGGGAAGGGTAGCAGCCGTATGGCTAATTACCATGTTTCTCTTTTATTAGATAGGACTAGAGGCCTGGTGCACGAAATTTGTGCACTGGGGGATGGGGCTCCCTCAGCCAAGCCTGCCCCTCAGTCCGGGAGCCCTCAGTGGATGTCCTACTGATGGCCACAGTCTGGCAGCAGAGGCTCGATGCAGGTGTCCCCGTGTGTGTGTGTGTGTGTGTGTGTGTGTCCACTGGTGGTCTGCTCCCAGCCACATTGGAAGCTCAGAGTAGGCGCTGTGTGTGTGTGTGTGTGTGTGTGTGTGTGTGTGTGTCTGCTGGGGGCCTGCCCCCAGCCACACCCTGGAGGCTTGGAGCAGGCACCCCTCTCTGTTGATCTCTCAGGCTCCTGGCCTCCACTGCATGTTGTACTCTCCCTTGAGCTGTGGCCAGGGTGGGGCGCCATTTCCTGCTGTGGGATCCTCAGGGCTACCCAGGGGCAGGGGCACAGGGGGGCTGGCTGCAGGCCACCCTTTCCTGCTGTGGGATCACCTTGGCCACCCAGGGGCAGGCGCACAGAGAGGCTGGCAAGAGGCCGCTCTTTCCTACTCGGGGATCGCAGCAGTGACTCAGGGGCAGGCGCACACAGGGGCTGGCTGCAGGCCGCCCTTTCCTGCTCTGTGATCACTGTGGCGATCCCACGGGCAGGCGCACACGGAGGCTGGCTGCAGGCCCCCCTTTTTTGCTGTGGGATTGCGGTGGCGACCCAGGGGCAGGCACACACGGGGGCTGGCTGCAGGTCCCCCTTTCCTGCTCCGTGATTGCCACAGTGATCCCACGGGCAGGCGCACAGGGTGGCTGGCTAGAGGCCGCCCTTTCCTGATCTCCGGTTGCTCATCCCTGGTGGGAGGGCTGGTTGGGGGCGTGGCTGCTGGCTGACGGGCAGCAGTACCCGCCAGTGCCGGATCTCCGGAGGGAGAGCCGGTTGAGGGCCTGGCCAGTGGCAGATCGCTGGGGTCAGGCCGCCAGCCCTGGGTCGGGTCACAGGCCAGGATGGCGGCGGGGCAGGCAGAATAGCGTTGTCCCATCCTGCCTGCAGTATGCAAATTAGCCGCCATCTTTGTTGGCGGTTAACCGCCATCTTGGCTGGCAGTTAATTTGAATATCGCCCTGATTAGCCAATGGGAAGGGTAGTGGATGTATGGCTAATTACCATGTTTTTCTTTTATTAGATAGGATATAGATACGTATTACCTATGGACATAGACAATAGGGTGGTGAAGGCCTGAAGTGGGGCAGGAATTGGGTGGAATGGGGTAGTGGGGGGAAAAGTAGGAGACATCTGTAATACTCTAAACAATAAAGATTTTTTTTTAATAAAAGAATAATGCCACTCTCAGGTACAGCTCTAGTGATCAGCAATTTAAGCAAAGTGTGAGAGCTGCATGAGCTGTAGGTGTAATAGGCAGTCAGTGGTTCTCAACCTTGCTTTAATACAGTTCCTCATGTTGTGGTGACCCACAACCATAAAATTATTTTCATTGCTACTTCATAACTGTAATTTTGCTACTGTGATGAATCATAATGTAAATATCTGATATGCAGGATGTATTTTCATTGTTCGCGACCCACAGGTTGAGAACCGCGAGACAGACATGAGTACAGCAAGGATGATAGGCCAAGTACAGAATCTCACCAGGGCAGAAAGCCCCAGGTACCTAGCAAGGGGGAAAACAAGAACCTCAACCCAGGGTAAGCTCTCCTCCCTTAGCATATCACTGGTCATGCAGTTTGGATCCCTGACCTTTCTATTGCTAGTCCTGCAATTTAGACCTCCTGGCCTTTAAGTTGTATTTTAGCTCCACAAACCAGAAAAGCAGCAAAATCAGACAAGTGACACCATGGCTGCCCCAGGACCAGGTGCATTGACGCCCTGCCCTGTCTCCGACCAATCAGTGGAGACCATAATCCTGAATGAGAAGACCTAGAAAGCCGATAAATATTCTATTGAGACTCTTGCCTGAGATCTCCCCTAGGATTTTCACCCGCAAGAGAGAGATAAGTACCCTCAACAGAAAGGACCCAGGGTGTGCTCTCCCACAAGGGAGCATGCCCATGCATGCCTTTCCCCTCTCCTACCCCCACATGCATGTATCTTCTAAACTCCAAGGGACACCAGGAGACTTGCAACCCAGGGGAAGGAGCAATAGGCAGCAGAAGCTCCTCCCATGCTAACCCCCTGAACATGTCTCAAAGGCCCTCTTTTCTCTGACTTTCCAGTGAGCTAAAGCAGCCCAGCCTGGACTCTCCTATTGCTTCTTCTATGCCCTTCCTTGTTTCACTGTCCTAAGTGTGTTTTTGCTGTGGCCAATAAAATCTTGCCTGCTTTGCTACACTATGTCTATTGACTGAAATCTTTCCTTCAAGAAAACAAGAATCAAGGTCTTGTCATCTCACCAGTAACATAGGGACATCCACGTTTGTGTCCATTCAGGGATCTGCTACATCTATGAGGCTTATATGGCTCCAATAGTCTGGGCCATGCTGGACGTACTTTCCGGAGTAAAGGTCAAGATACTGTACTTGTACCTCCATCTAATCCATGTGAGAAGGATGAAAAATGATTTTTGAAGCCTCTGGTGGGACATAAGAAAATTACATGCAGACTCCTAGGGTTTGGAGCAAGGCTATGTTTTCTACAGCAATAGAACAACATTCCTGACCTACCTCTAGGTTTCAGAGAACATGAAGTATTTGAATGTAACATGTCCAGGTATCCAGAACTCCTCATCATGTCCTATCACACCCACCAATATATTAGTAAGGTCAGGTGGGGAGAACAGCATCCATAACAAGTAGAAGTGTTACAACTTGTATTAGACAAGGACAGGTGTCCTAGACAGTTGACACCTACCACTCCAGCACTGTGACCTGACACCAGCACTGTGACCTGACACACGTCTTTGTTCACTCTGATGAGTCAACAAAGAAGGAAAAGGAGGCCCATACTCCAAATGATTCTTTACTTCAATCCTGACATATCTACAATTCCCCCACCTGTCCAAATTGCTATTCAGCTTTATTCACTCACATACAAATCCTCAGCTCACTTGAATAAAGAAGGACTTTGAAAAGAGGGCAACATTTTGCTTTCCTACAGAGCACCCAAAGAGATGCTGAAATTTCTAACTCCAGCCCACACTTTAAAGCAAGCTGCACACATCAACCTGGTCACAGGTAGACACTGTAAAACTTTGGCACTCACTTTGCTTGCTGTATATTTGTTCCTTGCTCTCCATTCACCACCTTCCCCCAGACTGCTATCCTAATCTCTTTTCCAGTCTGACTACCTCCCACTCAAACTCCCTTCCTGATTCAAGTCACCAAACACCCTCAGCTCAAGTCTTCTGTGTTCATGGTATCCTCATTCCTCCAATCCCTCATTGTGCTCCAGCCTCATAGATACCCCACTAGATACTCATCTCCCTCTCCCACTTGGCTTCTTTCCCATGCCCCCTGTTGTCCTGTACACTGTCCCTAATGTCAGAGCATTGATGTGACTTTTCAAGTCCTTATTCTTTCCTTCATTCTCTATATTGCAACCCTAAACCCATCTCAGTCTGGAAGAATAGTACTCTGGACTTCATGGAAGCAATTTTGAGAGATTAAAAATGGTGGCAGAGTAAGTGGATGCAACACAGGACATGCTCCCAGAAACAAACTGGTATTACAACTAAAATACAGTAAAACTTCCTGAATACTCAACAAAACTTGCAGGAGAGAACCCTGACACCTGAGGACCGAAAGTGGAGACTGCATAGAGACTGGTAGGAGGGGCAGAGGTGCAAAAGGGCTGGCTGGGCACCCACAGACAGCACCTGAGTCCCGGAGAGGTATCTCAGCTGTGGGGGATTGCCACTGAGAACTCTGGCTTGGCTCCCAAGCAGAGAGCACCAAAACTGAGGAGGGTACCCACATAACATCTGGCTATGAAAAGCAGTGGGGCATTACCTGCCAGAGAGTAACAGCTGAAAATTCAGGCACCCTCTTAAAGGGCCGACTCACAAAATACCATGTGGAGCCACCCACCTTGTGCTCTGGCAGAGGGAGGGTGAAGTAGACTGGAGCTGTGAGGGCAGAAGCCAGGAATGGGGACTCGAGGGATAGAACTCAGAAGGCAGACACCCCAAGTTTCCAGGGCTGAGTCATTTCCTTACACAGCAGAGGATCTTTCCACATAGACATCTACCTTGCCTGGGGGGAACAAAGTTGTTACACACTATTGGAAAACACCTTGCCCTGAGGCCACTTAAGAGATTAAAAATAACAATTAGCCTCCATGCAGTAGCAACTGCCCCACCCTGTTGAAAAAAAAACTCTCACCACACCTGAGGATAATTGCCTGGGGGGCAATTAAGTAAAAATCCTATCAGTCTGTAGACAGAGGCAGTCACTGGAGGCTTTGAGTCTCTGCCTGATCTAATTAGTCAGAAATAGCTTTGTCCTGCACTAGAGATTGAGAGGTGTAGAGGTGTAATACATAGTCACAAACCCAAGCAGAAAGCCAGAATGACAAAGAAACAACCCCTAAATGAAAGAACTAGAAAATTCTCCAGAAGAAGAGATAAATGAAGCAGAGATAAGAAATTTATCTGAAGCAGAGTTCAGAGTAATGATGGAAAAGTGCTCAACAGCATGAAAAAAGATATAGTAACTATGAAAAAATAAGTATGAGATAAAGAATAACATAACACAAATAAAGAACACATTGGAAGGAATACACAGCAGATTAGGGAAAGCTGAGGATAGGATCAAATCAGTGAATTAGAAGACAGAGTTGAAAATATCACTCAATCAGAAAACCAAAAAGAAAAAAACAATTAAAAAACGGGAGGACAGCTTAAGGGAGCAGTGGGACAGCATGAAACATAACAATATTACAATAGCACTTGTACCAGAAAAGGCATAAAGGAAGAAAGGCATAGAGAAGGTGTTTGAAGAAATAATGGCAGAAAACTTCCCTAACCTTGTAAAGGAAAAAGTCACACAAGTTCACGAGACACAGAGAACCTCAAACAAGAAAAACCCAAACAGACCCAAGCCCAGACACATCATAATTAAAGTGCCAAAAATTAAAGACAAAGAGAAAATCTTAAAAGCAACAAGAAAAAAGAAAACTTTTACCTACAAAGGAGTTCCCATAAATGCTGACACCTGATTTCTCACCACAAACTCTACAGGCCAGAAGGGAATGGCATAAATTACTCAAGGTAATGGAAAGCAAGGATCTGAGACCAAGATTACTATATCCAGCAAGGATATCATTCAACAGTTGAAACTAAAGAGAAAATGAACAAATGAGACTACATCAAAATAAAAAGCTTCTGCACAGCAAAAGAAACCATCAACAAAACAACAAGAAAACCCACCTCGTGGGAAAACATATTTGCCAACGTCATATCTGATAAGGGCTTAATCTCCAAAATTTATAGGGAACTCATACAACTTAACAAAAAGAAGATAAACAATCCAATCAAAAAATGGGCAAAGGATCTACATAGACACCTTTCAAAAGAGGACATTCAGAAAGCCAAGAGACATATGAAAACATGCTCAAAGTCACTAATCATCCGAGAGATGCAAATCAAAACAACAATGAGGTACCATCTCACACCTGTCAGAATGGCCATCATCAACAAATCAACAAACGACAAGTGCTGGAGAGGATGTGGAGAAAAAGGAACACTTGTGCACTGCTGGTGGGAATGCAGACTGGTGCAACCACTATGGAAGGCAGTATGGAGGTTCCTCAAAAAATTGGAAATGGAACTCCCATTTGACCCGGTGATCCCACTTCTAGGAATATATCCCAAGAAACCAGAAACACCAATCAGAAAGGATATATGCACCCAGATGTTCATAGCAGCACAATTCACCATAGCTAAGATCTGGAAACAGCCTAAGTGCCCATCAGTAGATGAATGGATTAGAAAACTGTGGTACATCTACACGATGGAATACTATGCTGCTGTTAAAAAGAAGGAACTCTTACCATTTGCAACAGCATGGATGGAACTGGAGAGCATTATGCTAAGTGAAACAAGCCAGTCAATGAAG